>NC_053026.1:371537513-371734912 GCF_003073215.2 Triticum urartu | reverse complement strand
CCCTTGGCCGCTTAGCGGGAGCAGTGGTGGTGGTCTGAGAAGACCCTGCCCCGACAGTCGGCGCGGCACGGGAAGAGGCAGGGACCGAAGCGGTGGTCCGGCTGGACCCCGCTCCAGTTGCCGTCGTAGCATGAGGCACTCCCGCGGCAACGGTGTTTGCCGTGGTCGAGCGCGTCACGCGGCGTGGCGACTGTTGACCCGCTTGCTGCTCCGCCGTGTCGCCAACCTTGCGGAGACGCCTTCTGGGTGGCGTTGGGGGCTCTGCTTCTGGTGGGCTGTCCGGAGGCAAAGAGGAAGAGGAGTCGATTTGCCGCGAGCTGCCCGTATCTTTGGCAGGCTCGCCCGGCTCGACGTCTTGCCCGGCAGGCCCCTCCTTGCCGGCAGGCTCCCCTTGCTCTCCACAGCTCGCCACTTCTGCCGCATCTGCTTCCGCGGTGGTGAATCCAAACTCGCCCGCGGCTGCGGCCTCCGCCGCCTCCTCCAGCCTGGTGGCGATGCGCGCCATCTCCGCGTCGGTGGTGTCGCGGGCAAGGCCGTCCTTCTCGTCGGCACGAACCGCCACTTCCACCAAGTTGTCAAAGAAGTGCTGCACGACCTCATCGGCAGGCTCCTGCCAAGTTGGCACAATCCCGTGCGAGTCGCGTTCCGGCATCATTGCACGGATGCGGTCGAGCGCGGAGTTGTTGCACAAAGGCACGACGCCCCCCCGGCAACCTGAACACCTCGGGATGCTGGGGGTCATATCTGAACAGCTCCTGCAGCATCGCATGGAGCTCCAGAACTGTGAAGTTGTAGTTGAGGCCCGGCCGCAGCCTCATAATGTCTGCCGCGTTCTTGAACTCCCAAGTTGGCCTCCCCCGCTCTTGCAGGGGGGCGATGCGGCGGCGGAGGAAGTCTGCGCCAACCGGGCCGACAGTGAGCCCGGCATTCCGTAGGCGCAGGATCCTGGTGACGGCGATCCCCAGCCTGTCGTCCTCTGGGGCCAGGTCGCTCCAGTCGTCGCCGCGCGCCACCGGGGTTTGGCGCCGGGCGGTGAAAGGCTGCGGACTCTCCTCGACAATCCAGCACCAATCAGCCCTCCACTCCTCCCACTTGCCGCGGAACTCTCCCTCCAGATAGGTCTCCTTCTTGCCGGTCCTCGAGATCTAGGCGATCCCGCCGGATAGAGGCTCTCCTCTCTCTACTCGAGGAGTGAAGAAATGGCGGAAGAGGGCTACGTTGGGAAGAACTCCGACAAAGTTTCCGCAGAGATGCGCGAAAACTGCCATCGTCAGAATGGCGTTGGGGGTGAAGTCGAGGAGGTGGAATCCATAGGTGTTCATGACGTCGCAGAAGAAATCAGAGAAGGGCGGGCAGAGCCCGCAATAGAAGAACAACGCGAAGAAGGCATACCCATTTGGAGCAGTCTTACAGGCGGCGGCGGGGAGAACCCTTGTGCGCGGATGCGCGCGCGTCTCCGCCGCCCAGAACAGAGAATAGTCCGCCCTCAGCTCCTTCGCGCCGAGCCTGGGGGGGAAAACGGCCCGCGTCTTCCGCAGCGCCGCGAGCCGCTGCCCCTCGGTCGTCTTCACGGTCTTCCCCTTGTCGGCTTTCGGAGCCATGGCGGAAGCAGTAGAGGGGGTCGACGGCGTTGGTGGTGCTGGCGGCGGTGGGGGGCGAAGCGCTGCTCTCTCTTTCTCTCTACTTTGGGGAGGCGAGGGAGCGGCGGAGATTTCTGAGATTGGGAACGGCAACGGGCGAAGTGGCCCAACTACCCCTTTTTCCCCTGCTTATAAAGGGGGAGGGGGGGACGTTCCACATTTCCGAGTAAAGAAACCCCACGACCTCTCCCACGACGCCGCATCTGACGCGTGCCGTTCGGGGAGGGCGTGGTGGAAGCGGGGGGACGTGCGGTGTGACCTAGGCCGCGCGTGCCCGTGCACTGTTTTGGGCCTGGCCCAACAGCGCTCGGCACCGTGTCTGGCCCAGGCCCGGGGGCTCCTGTCGGTGTACTAAAGTAGGGGTACCCTTAGTACCCCGAACTTGTGCACGGGCAGTCGCAGCGTCCCGCGGCAAGGCCTGCCAGGTCACCGCCAAGATCCTTCGTGGTCCCTTTGAAGACCATTCAAGAACAAAGTACTCAAGACAAGACCCCGGCAAGAGGAGCTTGCCGGGAAGAAGGCAAGACCCCGGCAAGAGGAGCTTGCCGGGAAGGCCATCAGAAGCGTCCCAAGGCCCCGGCAAGAGGCGCTTGCCGGGAAGGCCATCCAAGGCATTCCAAGGAACTTGCCGCGGCGCGCTACGCGCCCCGACAAGGCCCGGTGAGCGACAAGCTCCCGGAAGCGACAAGTCGACGGCCGCGGCAAGGCGCTTGCCGCGGCAAGCCCCCACTCCAAGCCCGCGCTCCAGCACATCCACCCACGTGCCGCTCTGGGGCCCCTCCCAAGAGCACATGGCAGGAGGCTGTGCAGCTAGGGGCGTGCGGTGGCACGCAGGCGCTGACAAGACAACCATCGTGGCAAATGGTGGCGTCCCTAGCCAGCCCCTTTCGGTGCTGTCTAGGCGACACAGACGGGCATTTAATGCCCTTGTCCCCTGCCGTCAGGGTTAGGTATGATAACACTGTAGCGGCTAGCTGTGCCTACTACAGCACCTAGCTGTGCCTATCCACGGCACCCTTTCCATTTTTGCCCTTGGCCCCCGTTGCTCTATGTCGGTAACCCCTTGAGTATAAAAGGAGGCCCGTGCAACGTAGAGGGGGTGGGCCATTCTGAGAGCCTTCGAGAGGAGGCCATTCCAACGCCACGCTCGGTCTCGCTAGTCGCCGGTGTGCACTGTAGCACCTCGCGCTCCCGAGCTAGAGATCAATACCAAACCGCAAAGCAGGAGTAGGGTTTTACGCATCCGTGCGGCCCGAACCTGGGTAAATCGCTCGCGTGCTTCGCCTCGATTTACTCTTCGCACGACCAACCGCCCGCGTGCTTCGCCTCGATCTGCTCTTCGCGCAACCTCCGCCCCCCGCCGAACCAAAAGGGACCTGGTCCGCCGGTCCCATAGGTGTCCGTGGATCAGAAACCCCGGCATAAGTGAAGCACATAGAGTATTCTATCAAATTCCAAATTATGTATGGCTCTCTCAAAAGGTGTGTACAGCAAGGATGATTGTGGTAGACTAACAAGCAAAGACTCAAATCATAAAAGACGCTCCAAGCAAAACACATATCATGTGGTGAATAAAAATATAGCTCCAAGTAAAGCTACCGATAGAAGTAGACGAAAGAGGGGATGCCTTCCGGGGCATCCCCAAGCTTTGGCTTTTAGGTCTACTTAGATTATCTTGGGGGTGCCAAGGGCATCCCCAATCTTAGGCTCTTGCCACTCCTTGTTCCATAATCCATCAAATCTTTACCCAAAACTAGAAAACTTCACAACACAAAACTTAAAGTAGAAAATCTCGTGAGCTCCATTAGCGAAAGAAAACAAAAGACCACTTCAAGGTACTGTAATGAACTCATTCTTTATTTATATGGGTGTTATACCTACTTTATTCCAACTTCTCTATGGTTCATAAACTATTTTACTAGCCATAGATTCATAAAAATAAGCAAACAACACACGAGAAACAGAATCCGTCAAAAACAGAACAGTCTGTAGTAATCTGTAGCTAGCGCAAGATCTGGAACCCCAAAAATTCTAAAATAAATTGCTGGACGTGAGGAATATATATATTAATCCTCTGTAAAAAGAATTAACTAAATATCACTCTCCAAATAAAAATTACAGCAGTTATTGTGAGCGCTAAAGTTTCTGTTTTTTACAGCAAGTTCAACAAGACTTTCCCCAAGTCTTCCCAACGGTTCTACTTGGCACAAACACTAATTAAACACAAAAAAACAACCAAAAAAGAGGCTAAATAATTTATTTATTACTAAACAGGAGCAAAAAGCAAGGAATAAAAATAAAATTGGGTTGCCTCCCAACAAGCGCTATCGTTTAACGCCCCTAGCTAGGCATAACAAGCAAGAATAGATCTAGGTATTGCCATCTTTGGCATTAGGAAAGAAAAGAGCAAACTTGCTATCTATAGAATTAATCCTTCTATTTCGATAAAGCGCATGGCTATTAATGGTAGAAGAAAGATTAAGTATGTTACGGAAATTTGTAGCTAGACTAGCCTTTATCTCTTTAATAGATTTATTTTGGTAAGAGAGCAAAAGAGATGTAGATTCAATTTTTTCATTGATGGGATGACCAAATATGGTTTTCATTTTTTCATAAGTGTATACGGCATCCCCTTCAAGAAAACCTTCTTCAAATATAGAATCTAAGACATGCTTAAAAGAGGAAGGAAGGGCAATATAAAAACTTTTTAAGTAGACTTCAATTTGATATTGAGGCACATAACTAGCCCTTATTCTTAATCATATATACCAAGCATCTTTCATAGATTAATAAAGTAAATAACGAAAAATTCCAGAATCATCTTCATCAAAATTATTAGGATTCTCATTCATAACTCTGGTTGGTTTTTCCATAGTATTTTTATTTATGAGCTTAGCGAGAACGGAAGGGTTGTCCAAAGTACTAAAACTCCAGAGAGAACCCCAAACCCTTTTGGATTCAGACATAGCGGAAGAACGGCAAGAGGAAAGAGAAGGAGGATAGAGAGAGAGGGCGAATAAAACGAGAGGCAAATGGAAAATAATGTAATGCGGGAGATAGGGGATTGTGATGGGTACTTGGTATGTTGACTTTTGCGCAGACTCCCCGGCAACGGCGCCAGAAATTCTTCTTGCTACCTCTTGAGCACTATGTTGGATTTCCCCGAAGAGGAGAGGATGATGCAGCAAAGTAGCGTAAGTATTTCCCTCAGTTTTTGAGAACCAAGGTATCAATCCAGTAGGAGGCTACACGCGATTCCCTCGTACCTACACAAAAACAATAGCTCAACGCAACCAACGCGCTTAGGGGTTGTCAATCCCTTCACGGTCACTTAAGAAAGTGAGATCTGATAGAGATGATAGATAATTTTTTTGGTATTTTTGGTATAGAGATGCAAAGTGAAAAGTAAAAGGCAAAGTAAAAAAGCAAAGCAATAATAAAGTGATGGAGATTGATATGATGAGAAAGAGACCCGGGGGCCATAGGTTTCACTAGTGGCTTCTCTCAAGAGCATAAGTATTCTACGCTGGGTGAACAAATTACTGTTGAGCAATTGACAGAATTGAGCATAATTATGAGAATATCTAGGTATGATCATGTATGTAGGCATCATGTCCGAGACAAGTAGACCGACTCCTGCCTGCATCTACTACTATTACTCCACTCATCGACCGCTATCCAGCATGCATCTAGAGTATTAAGTTAAAAACAGAGTAACGCCTTAAGCAAGATGACATGATGTAGAGGGATAGTTTCATGCAATATGATAAAAAACCATCTTGTTATCCTCGATGGCAACAATACAATACGTGCCTTGCTGCCCCTTCTGTCACTGGGATAGGACACCGCAAGATCGAACCCAAAGCTAAGCACTTCTCCCATGGCAAGAAAAACCAATCTAGTAGGCCAAACCAAACTGATAATTCGAAGAGACTTGCAAAGATAACCAATGATACATAAAAGAATTCAGAGAAGATTCAAATATTATTCATAGATAGACTGGATCATAAACCCACAATTCATCGGTCTCAACAAACACACCGCAAAAAGAAGATTACACCGAATAGATCTCCACGAGAGAGGGGGAGAACGTTGTATTGAGATCCAAAAAGAGAGAAGAAGCCATCTAGCTACTAACTATGGACCCGTAGGTCTGAAGTAAACTACTCACACTTCATCGGAGGGGCTTGGATGATGATGTAGAAGCCCTCCGTGATCGATGCCCCCTCTGGTGGAGCTCCGGAACAGGCCCCAAGATGGGATCTCGTGGATACAGAAAGTTGCAGCGGTGGAATTAAGTTTTTGGCTCCGTATCTAATCGTTTGGGGGTACGTGGATATATATAGGAGGAAGAAGTACGTCGGTGGAGCAAAAGGGGTCCCACAAGGGTGGAGGGCGCGCCTGGGGGGGGGCAGGCGCCCCCCTACCTCGTGGCCTCCTGTTAATTGGCTTGACGTAGGGTTCAAGTCTCCTGAGTTGTATTCGGTGAGAAAATCACATTCCCGAAGGTTTCATTCCGTTTGGACTCCGTTTGATATTCCTTTTCTTCGAAACCCTAAAACAGGCAAAAAACAACAATTCTTGGCTGGGCCTCCGGTTAATAGGTTATTCCCAAAAATAATATAACAGTGGATAATTAAGCTCAATAATGTCCAAAACAGTAGATAATATAGCATGGAGCAATCAAAAATTATAGATACGTTGGAGACGTATCACACCTCGCCCACTCGGGCTTCTTGCTTCTCGCGCTCAATGCGCTCCTTGGCCGCTTTGTCTTCGGCCTCGGACGACGCCTTCTTTAGGGTCGCCACTTCAGTCGTGGCCCCTGGCAAATTCGTGATGATCCTATTACTTTACACCCGAACTTCTTTTTTATATAGACAAGGTATTGCTTACCTTTGCTCTCCTCAAGCTGCCTCTTGGTAAGGTCGAGCTCGTTCTCCGCAATACGTGTGGCAGTGGCCAACAGTGAAGCCTGCACATACGCATAGATATATTCTGATTAAACTCCTGAGTCATCATTTGATCCTCTATTCGGCCTTTCTACTTGAACGCCGAACAGAGCATCAGGGGCTACTATCTATGCGGTAATATTTTCTTATATTTTGATTGCTTACCTCAAAGCCGGTTAGGAGGTTGGCGCAAGCTTCGGTCAGTCCATTTTTGCGGACTGAACTTTCTCGATCACCGCACTCATGATGGTGCGGTGCTCTTCGTTGATGGAAGCGCCGCGAAGCGCTTCCAGCAAGTTGTCCGATGCCTCTGGATGGACAGAGGACATCGTCACAGGCGGCTTGCCCCCTTAACAGGGGGTCGCCCGCTGGAGTCTGGAACCACCGAAGATTCCGGTGCAGTGTTCGGCTGGGGGCCGAACCTGGCACTACAAAAAAAGACACATCCATGACATTTTGGGCCGAACGAATTTTTTTCTGTCATACACATGACACTTCTATGATGATAATTGTGACAAAACCCGGTATCATCATAGATGTGGTGGGCTCCTACTTCTATGACAAAAAATCATGACAGAAAATGGGCTTTACGTCCTGGGCGGGCCGGAGACGCAGCTGCATGACATTCTTTGGGCCGTCCATGACGGAAAAAACTGTGGTAGAAGCGAGGGCGAGGAAAATTTCGGGGAGTTCCCGGTTATGGTGGGAGGTCGGGGGCCGAGCGATGCGCGTTCCTCTCATACACGTACGCGCGTGTGTGCGAGGCGTTGGCTCTAATTGAACCTGAGCGAGGCGTTGGGCTCTAACTGAACCCGAGCGATTGCACTGCAGGCTACGCATTACTGAACTTGAGCAATCGATCGATGGATGTTAACTGAACCCGATTGAGCGATTCCTTCGCTACTGCTGCTAACTGAAGCCGATCAATGCTCTCTGGATGAACAGTGAGCGTTACGGGGGGGGTGGATGAACAGTTCCCGGTGGGGGTGGATGAACAGGACCCCGTGGTGTTGCCTCTGGATGGACAGGACCCCGATCGATCGAGCCGGTTGGGGCTGGATGAACAGGACCCCGTGGAGGGCTGGATGAGTAGGACCACCCCGTGGAGGGCAGGATGAATAGTAGACGGTGGAGGGCAGGATGAAAAGTAGCCCGTGGAGGGGTGGTTGAAAAGGAGCCCGTGGAGAGGGCTGGTTGAATAGTAGCCGGTGGAGTAGCACGCGGTGGAGGCTGGATGAACAGGAGCCCGTGGATGAACAGTCGCAGGTGGAGGCTGGAGCAGGTCGACGATGGATGAACAGTAGCTCGTGGAGGCTGGAGGGGGTCGACGGTGGAGATGAACAGTATCCCGTGGAGTCCCGTTTTGCGGTACGCCACACCCCTCCCGATGAACAGGACCCCCGTTTCGACCATAGCGCTCCAACACAAGTCCGTTTCCTCCGTTTTGCGGTATGCCACACCCCTCCCGATGAACAGGACCCCTGTTTCGACCGTAGGAGGTCCGTTTTGTCCGTTTTGCGGTACGCCACACCCCTCCCGATGAACAGGACCCCCGTTTCGACCGTAGGAGGTCCGTTTCCTCCGTTTTGCGATACGCCAGACCCCTCCCGATCAACATGACCCCGTTCCAAATGTAGGAGGTTCGTTTCCTCCGTTGTGCAGTACGCCAGGCCTCGTTTCCATCGCATTTTCCGTCCAAGCCCTCCCGATGAACACGACCACGCATTCCGTTCCGACCCAGTCGGTTGGCTCCCACGCGTTCTGTTGCCTCCCCATGAACAAGACGCATTCCGTTGCCTCCCCATGAACACGACGCATTCCGTTGCCTCCCCATGAACACGACGACGACGATGTTTCTCTGTTCCAACCCAGCCATGTACACGAGCCCTGGCCGTACGTATGCACGAGTAGGCGTTCGAGACCCTGCCCGTATGTACACATACGCGGCCGTATTTTCTTTCTTGCACCCTGGCCGTTTTACGTACATGTACATGCTACATGCGTGCCTCTACTATGACACGTGCGCGCCTCTACTACGACACGTGCACGCCTCTACATCCACCAGTATGTACGTACACGTTCGCGACCAGAATGACAACGCTACGTACGCTTCGACCAGGTGGGTCCCGACTGTCGGGCACTTCCTTGCCTGCGAAGATGTAGCTGGTGGGTCCCAGCAGTCAGGGGGCAAATCATTTTTTTTGCCCGGACGCACTTCCTTGCGTGCGAAGATGTAGCTGGTGGGTCCCAGCAGTTAGGGGGAAACGTTTTTTCGTGAAATACGGTGGCCCGTCCGGTGGTCCCAGCTGTCAGGGGGAGGAATCATTATTTTCCGCGTAATAAGGAGGCACTTCCTTCCTACGGCCGTGGACCCAGCTGTCAGCCTCTCCACGTACAGTCCACGTCTGATGGAAGTCGTTGCTTGACCACGTTGACCACGCCGTGCCAAGAGCACCAGGGCGGTGGACGACGGCGAGGCCTAGGAAGGGGATGACACGGAGGCAGGGAAGACTCGGCAGTTGTTTCCCACGCGGAGGGGAGTACGACTGTACGAGGGTTTACTGGTTTATCTGCCGTCGCCGGAGAATAAAAGCAGGTGTGGGTGAGTAGAGGGATGGCTAGGCCAGCGATGGGAGTACGGTCAGGCGGTGAGGCCTGCGCGGCAGCACAGCCGGCCGCGAGGAGGAGGGAGCAGGCAGTTCCGCCGGCGCTTGTTTGAGCGGCTGGAGCAGGAAGAGCAGAGATTGAAGAAGCACGACGGCCGTTGGATGGACATCCAACAGTCAGTGCTTGTGCGTCAACCTTTTTTTTTGAGGAAAGCCTCAAATCTGTGGAAAATAGCATGCAACCCATCTGCCATTATTTGTAATAATTTACAGCCCATTTGTTAATTCTTAAGGTTGTTTTGGAGCCCATATTCTTTTTGTTAGCATTATAGCCCATATTGTGGCAATGGTTAAAAAATTATATGAAATTTTGCATATTTTGGTGCGGTCCAAACTGTTTTTAATCCCGAAATTTCGACTCACATTCAAACTGATTTTAAAAATAAATGTATATCAATATAAAATCCAACAAATTCTCCACGCATAAAAATTAATGTAATTTAAAATATTGAAATGAAAAAAAGATATTTAAAACTAATAGCCGGTTTGATGTGTTTTAAGAATGTACAACCCATTTCTCATTACTGATGGGCCATTTTCTCGGCCAGCCGAATGAAAGCTCTCCTCGTCTTGAAAGATTTGCAGCCCAACAGGCCTGACAAAGCGACTTACTTGGCAAATGACAAAAAAACAGGGTTGTGGCCGTGGACCCAGCTGTCAGCCTCTCCACGTACAGTACTCTTCCGATGGAAGTCGTTCATTGACCACGTTGACCACGCCGCGCGCAGAGCACCACGGCGGTGGACGATGGCGAGGCCTAGGAAGGGGACGACACGATAGTGGAAGCCCGCGCGGAGAGGACTACGAGGGTTCACTGGTTCGGCTGTGGTGTGAGGCTGCCGTTGCCGTAGGGCCTGTCCAGCGGTGGGAATAGTAGGAGGCGGTGAGGCCTCTGCGCCAGCACAGCCGGCCACAGGAGGCAGGAGCATGCGGCACGACCGGCGCTGCTTTGGGCGGCTGGAGCAAGAAGACCAGAGGTTGAAGAAGCACTACGGCCGTTGGATGGACATCGTACGGTCACTGGAGCTAGAATCGTTCATATTGACTAAGTTGACAAAGCCCTTCGTCCCCGTCAACTTAGTAGGCCCACAAGTCAGCCTCCCAGCAAGGTGGGTCCCACCTAGCCGGGGGAGTATTCATTTTTTGTGTGTGTAATAAGGAGGCACTTCTGGTGGGTCTGAGCTGACAGCGGGGGGAACGTTTTTTTCACGAAATACGGTGGCCCGTCCGGTGGGTCCCAGTAGTCAGGGGGAAACGATTTTTTCCGCAAAATACTGGTGGCCCGTCCGGTGGGTCCCCGCTGTTAGGTGGAGGAATAATTATTTTCCGCGTAATAAGGAGGCACTTCCTTGCGGCTGCCATGGACCCAGTTGTCAGCCTCTCCGCGTACAGTACTTTTCCGATGGAAGTCGATCATTGACCACGCCGCACCGAGAGCACCACGGCGGTGGACGACGGCGAGGCCTAGGAAGGGGACGACGCGGAGCCGTGCAAGACGCGGCAATGGATGCCCACGCGGAGAGGAGTACGAGTGTTCACTGGTTCGGCTGCGGTGTGAGGCTGCTGTCGCCGCAGAATAACAGGGGGATGTGGGTGAGTGGAGGGATGGCCTAGCCAGTGGTGGGAGTAGTATGGGGGCAGTGAGGCCTCCGCGGTAGCATAGCCGGCCACGGGAGGTAGGAGCAGGCGGCACGACCGGCGCTGCTTTGGGCGGCTGGAGCAAGAAGACCATAGGTTGAAGAAGCACTATGGCCGTTGGATGGAAATCATACGGTCACTGGAGTATTGACTAAGTTGACAAAGCTCTTCGTCCCTGTCAACTTAGTAGGCCCACAAGTCAGCCCAACAATATGGTGGGTCCCAGCTAGCAGGGGGTATTCATTTTTTGGGTGTAATAAGGAGGCACTTCCTTGCGTGCGAAGATATAGCTGGTGGGTCCGACCTGTCAGCGGGGGGAATGTTTTTTTCACGAAATACAGAGGCCCTTCCTATGGGTCCTAGCTGTCAGGTGGAGGAATCATCATTTTGCGCGTAATAAGGAGGCATTTCCTTGCGTGTGGCCGTGGACCTAGCTGTCAGCCTCTCCACGTACAGTCCACTTCCGATGGATGTCGTTCATTGACGACGTTGACCAGGCCACGCCGAGAGCACCAGGGCGGTGGACGACAATGAGGCCTAGGAAGGGAACGACACGGAGCCAGGGAATACTCGGCAGTTGTTTCCAACGCGGAGGAGTATGAGGGTTTACTGGTTCGTCTTCCATCGCCGGAGAATAACAACATGTGTGGGTGAGTAGAGGGATGGCTAGGCCAGCGATGGGAGTACGGTGGGGCCGTGAGGCCTGCGCGACAGCATAGCCGGCCGCGGGAGGAGGGAGCAGGCAGTCCCACCGGCGCTTGTTTGAGCGGCTTGAGCATGAAGAGCAGAGATTGAAGAAGCATGACAGTCGTTGGATGGACATCCAACAGTCACTACTCTCGTGTGTTGACTAAGCTGACAGGGCGTTGCGTGTGCGTCAACCTTTTTTTATGAAAGCATACGCGTCAACCTGTAGTAGGCGCACAAGTCAGCCTCAAATCTATGGAAAACAGCATACAACCCATCTGCCATTATTTCTAATAATGTACAGCCCATTTGCTAATTCTTAAGAATTTTTTTGGAGCCCATCTTCTTTTTGTTAGCATCACACCCCATATTGTGGCCATGGTTAAAAAGTATACAAAATTTTGCATATTTTAGTGCGGTCAACTGTTTTTAATCTAGAAATATCGATTCACATTCAAACTATTTTGAAAAAAAATTTATATAAATATAAAATCCAAATAATTGTCCATGCATAAAAATCAATGGAATTTAAGATCTTGTAATGAAAAAAAAATTGAAACTAATTCCCGGCTTGATGTGTTTTAAAAATGTATAGCCCATTTCTGGGCAAACCGAATGAAACTCTCCTCGTCTTGAAATATTTGCAGCCCAGCAGGGCCGATAAAGCAAGTAGGCCTTGTTTGGGTATTTCTTAAAAAAATAGAACTGGGCTAGCTATTTTCAGCAAGAAAAAAAACACAACTGGGCTGATGATGTGGTAAACATAAATAAAACCCTGGCCAGACGGGCCACAGCCCCCGCACAGCCCCGTTGTTACCCTGATCCGTCGCTAAAACTAGTATAAATAACAACTACTTGTTCCTAAAAAAACAGCGCGACTTGCTGGGTCCTTGGTGTCAGCCGCTCATAGTGTAATTCTCTCGTTTATTGACTACGTTGACAATGGCGTGAGCCCAGATGTCCAACCATTAGGAGGAATCATATTTTTGGGCTTGTACTATAGAGGCACTTGCTTGCGGACTGCCATGACGCTGGTGGGTCCCTACTGTCATCCTCTCCACGTACAATCATCTCCTTGTTCCTCTCGGTTGTTGACGACTAAGGGAGTCCTGGATTAGGGGGTGTTCGGGTAGCCGGACTATACCTTCAGCCGGACTCCTGGACTATTTAGATACAAGATGGAAGACTTCGTCCCGTGTCCGGATGTGACTTTCCTTGGCGTGGAAGGCAAGCTTGGCGATGTGGATATTCAAGATCTCCTACCATTGTAACCGACTCTGTGTAACCCTAACCCTATCCGGTGTCTATATAAACCGGAGGGTTGTAGTCCGTAGGACATCAACTCCATATACAACAATCATACCATAGGCTAGCTTCTAGGGTTTAGCCTCCTTGATCTCGTGGTAGATCTACTCTTGTACTACCCATATCATCAATATTAATCAAGCAGGAGTGGGGTATTACCTCCATCGAGAGGGCCCGAACCTGGGTAAAAACATCGTGTCCCTTGTCTCATGTTACCATCCGGCCTTGACGCACAGTTCAGGACCCCCTACCCGAGATCCACCGGTTTTGACACCGACATTGGTGCTTTCATTGAGAGTTCCTCTGTGTCGTCGCCTTTAGGCCCGATGGCTCCTTTGATCATCAACAATGATGCGGTCCAGGGTGAGACTTTTCTCCCCGGACAGATCTTCGTCTTCGGCGGCTTCGCACTGCGGGCCAATTCGCTTGGCCACCTGGAGTAGATCGAAAGCTACGCCCCTGGCCATCAAGTCCGGTTTGGAAGCCTAAACTACATGGAAGACATCCGCGGAGATTTGATCTTCGACGGATTCGAGCCACAACCAAGCGCGCCGCACTGTCTCGCGCGGCATGATCTAGCTCTATCACCGAACAGTATCCCGGAGGCTGCAAACGCACCAGCTCTGACCCTTAATTCGGAGCCAGTTGTGTCAATCGAGGATGAGCGGTTGCACATCACCTCGGGGGCTGCAATCTCAAAGGCGATTGAGCCGAACGCAGGCCCCAAACTCCGCGTGACTCACGACTCTGAGGATCCGGACTCCTCTCCGGACTCCGAACCCCCCGCACCCCTGCCGATCGAATCTGATTGGGCGCCAATAATGGAGTTCACCGCAGCGGACATCTTTCAGCACTCGCCTTTTTGCGATATCCTGAATTCTCTCAAGTCTCTCTCTTTATGAGGAGAGCCCTGGCCGAACTGCGGTCAGCGAGGATGGGATATGGACGATGAAGAAATTCAAAGCCCACCCACCACCCACTTGGTAGCCACTTTCGACAATTTAAACGACGTGCTCAACTTCGACTCCGGAGACATCGACAGCATGGATGACGATGCAGGAGATACCGATGAACCAACGCCCATAGGGCATTGGACAGCCACCTCATCTCACGATGTATACATGGTGGATACCCCTAAAGGAAGCGACAACGAGGAAAAGGGGGCTGGAACGGGAGATCGACCCCTCGAAAAGCAATCAAAGCGTCAGCGTAAACGCCGACCCAAGCCCCGCCTCGATAAAAATCCAGCCATAGAGCAGGACCAGCCGGTAGACGACGAGAAGGCCTTAGAGGAACCGTCCGAACAGGGCAACACAGATAGAGAAACCGAACATCCCTCCTTCGGCGAAAACGGCATTCCGGACGACCTCACGCCGGATAAACCCATGGAGCAGAAGAATCTCCACGAGAGGCTCGTTGCAACTGCACGCAGCCTGAAAACGCAGAAACAGAAGCTAAAAACAGCGAAAGATGCACTCCGGATTAGATGGAGCAAAGTAATCAATACCGCAGATAAATACGGCGACGGTCACCGCAGTAAAAGCTATCTGAAAAGAAAGCTACTACCTGAATTCGACGAAGAGGCCCTAGAGCCCTCACATTCAAAAAATAAGAAACCCACACGGTCGGATAGACGACCCCATAAAGCGGCAAGCGGCGCCGCACTTAAATCTGCATGCGACCCACCTAAGGATTCGCATCATGGCCCAGTTAGGTCCATTTACGGGCCAAGAAAGCAAGCTCTTGTAAGCAATGCAATAAAGCCATCATCAGAATCCGGCACACCCAAATACAAGGGCACCGCACACCCCCTATGTTTCACCAATGAGGTCCTGGACTATGAATTTCTAGAGGGATTCAAACCCGTAACATAGAGGCATATGATGGAACAACAGACCCTGGAGTCTGGATCGAGGATTATATCCTCCACATACACATGGCTAGAGGAGATGGTCTCCACGCCATAAAGTATTTACCCCTTAAGCTTAAAGGGCCAGCCCGGCATTGGCTTAAAAGCCTTCCTGAAAACACAATTGGAAGTTGGGAAGAGCTCGAGGACGCTTTCTGAGCAAATTTTCAAGGGACCTATGTCCGCCCTCCGGATGCAGACGATCTTAGTCACATAACTCAACAGCCCGGAGAATCAGCTCGGCAGTTCTGGAATAGATTCTTCCTCACTAAAAAGAATCAGATAGTCGACTGTCCGGACGCCGAAGCCTTAGCAGCTTTCAGGCATAACGTCAGAGATGAATGGCTCACCAGACACCTCGGCCAAGAAAAGCCAAGAACAATGGCCACACTAACAAGCCTCATGACCCGCTTTTGTGCAGGAGAGGACAGCTGGTTGGCAAGGTGCAGCCCCAGCGACCCAAGTACATCCGAAACTAGGGATGGAAACGGAAAACCGCGACGCAACAAGGACCGTCGCCGGACTAAGGAAAAAATTCCGAAGAGCACGGCAGTCAATGCCGGATTCAAAGGCTCACGGCAAAATCAGATAAAACCGCCCCTCCAGGATAACAGGGACGATCCATCCAACTTAAATAAAATCCTGGACAGGATATGTCAGATACACAGTACTCCCGGGAAGCCTGCTAACCATACCCACAGAGATTGTTGGGTTTTCAAATAATCCGGCAGACTCAATGCCGAACACAAGGGGCTTGACACACCAAGCGAAGACGAGGACGAACCCCAAAAGCAAAGCACCAGGAAACAAAAGAACAAGAAGTACAAACAGTGAACTTACTTCACATAACAAAACGTGCGGCGCCCATAAAGGTCCGCACCACATGACCTACCCCCAAAGGGTCCCGTCACTGGTTGTCAAAACCAATCATCTTCGATCAGCTAGATTATTCTAGAAATATCAAGAACGCAGGCTGGACTGCCTTGATACTTGATCCAATAATTGGCGGACTCCAGTTTTCAAATGTCCTTATGGACGGCGGCAATGGACTAAACCTGACATATCAGGATACAATCCATCACATGGGGATAAACCCAGCAAGAATCCGCCGCAGCAAAACCTCCTTTCAAGGGGTAACACCTGGTCCGGACACCCATTGTATGGGTTTTCTCCGGCTCGAAGTTATATTCGGCTCTGCCGATAACTTCCGCCGCGAAAAGCTGACCTTCCATATCGTCCCGTTCTCAAGTCGCTATCAAGCACTACTGGGACGTGAAGCTTTTACCGCATTATGCATCTCTCACGCTTAAGATGCCCGGTCCACGAGGCATCATCTCTTTGAAGGGGAAGCACTAAAGTGCGCCTCCCCAAGCGGAGGACTATGCGGCCGCTTTGACAGCCCCACAGTAAAATGGCCTCACCGGCCAAAAAACTTCGAAATAGGTCATTAAAGACCATGAACGCGGATAGACGAGTTCGGTACAAAATCATCATTGATGCAGGCTTAGTGTCCATATACTCCCGCACTAGGGGCTCCATGCATATACAATAAGAGACAATAAAGCTCAATTTTATATATTTTACTTTACACTTTCTTTATTTTAAACTTTTGTTCGGCACGACCCGTTTTCAACTCAGTTCCTCTCTTTTACAGATGAACGTCGTGTGGCGCCCGTCCAGGATACGGCACAATGGAGACACAGGCGCAGACGTGCAGTAGGGACCCGTCCTAAAGGATTCTTTTTAGATTAAGACCCCGCGTAAACCTTTTTTTACTGTCTCTTGTTGCTACACATCCCCTGGTTTTTTCTGATATAACCAAGGAGGAGGCTGGCATCTTGGCATGTGGCCACGTCAGAATTTTTGCACGTACCTGGACACTAGGGGATTTTTTAATAAAGAGTGTTGTTTCCCCTGCACTCATAAAGACCGAACACCTTAGGGAGTGTTCGGTGTCACGAGTTTTGGCATTATATGCATCAGCTCCGAATCATGTCTTTGGTCAAATGTTGGGTTGCCCGACTCCTGAGTTCGGCTACCTTACGTTCTGCTCTATCGGCTAAGGTAGCACCAGGAGAACTACTGCGATTGTGCCCCGGTTCGGCCGAGCAAGCACCTCAGTAGAGAGCCGAAAATTGACTGTCATGATGTAGCGTGAGACTGGTCAGCCACTCGATGACCTATCGGAATCTATCGGATTCCTCCGCTTTAACGAAGGGCCGCTTCCCGGTCAGGCACATACGCGCCCCGAACTCGGGCGAGCGCAGTCACCACCAAGGGGCTACCTAAAGAGTCTCACTGTCAAGCTCCTATGGCTAAGTGAAAGTGTTAAAGCATTATAGTCCGGTTGCCTGGCCCGCTGCGCTATCACCTCCTTTGTAGGACCAAGACATTGGGTTAAGTGTGAAAATGCGTCTTCTGCGAGCACCCCCGCACTATGTGCGTGGGGGCTGAAGCCAACGACTGCCATCTTTCAGATTTTGTATATATATATATATATATATATCTTAAAACGGCCGCACAGGAGGTGTTCCCAATACTTGAAGGCACAAGTATAAAAAGGCCACTACAGTTTATCAAAATATTACTTTATAATTACGTATGCTATCATAACATAGCATCTTTCGAGCACTGCGTCTCTATTACACGAGCGCCTTCAAGGACTTCCTGAAAATAGTGCTCGGAGGGTACTCGGCTTTTGTCCGAATCTCGGGACGCAACAACGGTGGTCTCCATCTCTGCCCAGTATGTCTTGACACGGGCAAGAGCCATCCTTGCGCCCTCTATGCATGCTGACCTCTTCATTGCATTAATACGCGGCACCGCATCAAGGAATTGCTGCACCAAGCTGAAATAACTTTTCGGCTCCGATCTCCCCGACCACAAATGACCCATGACATACTTCATGGCGAGTCCGGACAACCTATTCAGTTTGGCCCATTGAGCCAAACGATCGTCCACTGCCAGTGGACGCTCTGGATTGTGAAACTGCGACCAGAAAAGCTTTTCCACTTCGCTATCTTTCTGATCTCGAAAGTGTTCGGTCACATCAGCAGCACTCGCTGCCAAATCCAGATAGGTATCCTCCACACTCCACATCCGGTCCAACAGAGCAAACTTCGGATCGCAAAATTCCCTTTGCAGCATAAAGGGCTTTCCAGCCGCAATCTGTTCGGCCTGACGCAGCTCCTCCTTCGCAGCTCTCGTCGCAAAGCGCGCGTCCTTAGCATTGGCAACGGCCTTCTCTAAGTCCGTCTGTTTCGCCTGGTCTTCTTTCTCAAGAAGTTTGCAATGGTCTGCAGCGCTCTTTAACTTTTCGGCCATCTCGGCCATCTCTTCCTTGCTTCGGCAATGAGCAGCCTGTTCGGCTCTCAGCTCTTCAAGGGCTTTCTTGGCAGCCACATCACTTTCTCTGGCTTGTTCTTTAGCTCGGGCAAGTTCTGCCCTAAGATTCTCCACGGCGGCCGCACCATCTACGTCAAGCACACACATCGTAAGACACTGGCATAACACTCTTCTTACCTGATGCCGCCCGAGGAATTACATACCTTGAGCCTCATCAAGCCGCTTGTTGACAAGCACGATGTCGGCACCTGCCACGTCCAGTTGCTGCTTTAGTTCGGCAAAATCATCAGTTCGGCTCGATTCCGGACACCCTGCCGCCTACATTAAAAGGAGACATCTTAGACCTGGGATTATGATCCTCCGCGTGCCGTCATTTCTTGACGACGCGCAGAGTCTCAGGGGCTACTATCTACATAGGGCGCATATTATTCATGCGCAACTGACAAAAGTGTACATTATCTAATGTACCTCAAAACCCGTCAGTAAACTTTTGACGGCCTCATGCAATCCGCTCTCTGCGGATGAGACCCTTTCAATCACCGTGCCCATCAATGCACGGTGCTCCTCCGAGATAGAAGCTCGCCCTAGCAGAATCTTTAGCTCCTCCGGCCGAGCACCAGACGGTGCCGGACTTGTCCCACGACCTCTTTCGAAGGCCGGACGCAGAGAACCTCGGGGGGCCACATATCTATCTTCCGCCCCTGCCGGATTCAGTGAAACCCTCTGCGACGACACCTCAGGGTCGCCCGCCTCGCTAGGCGGCACGGTAGGGGGAGGCGTCCCGCTCTCCACCATCTCCGGAAAGAGATCCCCCGAAGACGAGCTCTGCTGAGAAGGGCTGAGGTCCGAGCTACAAGGTAAAATTTTGGCTAATCTTCTCAGATATAAATCAAGGATTTCCCTCATCCCTCAAAAGGAAAATCTTTCTCTACTTATGGCTCGCTGGAGGGCTGATCCCCTTGAGGGCGTAGTTCGGCCGAGGAACTCCCAGGCGTCGGACCCTCTGACGAGGATTTTTCCCCCCGCTTCAAGGCCATGGTTTCCGGGTCGTCAGAGGCGGCTCTCTTCTTCCCCTTAGGAGAGGAATTGTCGGTTCCTCCCTTCGGAGCAGCCTCCTTCGAGGAGGCCATAGTTTCCTTGTCCTCCGCCTTGCTCCCCTCCAAAGGCATTATCTCCAGCATCCTGACCAGCACGGGATCCGGCCTGGTTTCGGGAAGGGGAGCCGGACACCTGATCAGCTTTGCCTTCGCTATCCACTCCTGTTTAAAAGGACGGCTCTTTTAGGGGCAATTTTATGACAATTATACGGATAGAAGTTCCGGGCACAAGGTTGCTTACTTGAGTATCCGGGCGATTGCAGCTTAGGCCTGCGTCCTCGGTGTAATCCGGACACATCTCTTGTGATCCGAAGAACAGTTTATACATCTCCGCGGGCGTTGCGCCCATGAAATTCTGGAGAGCTCGCGGTCCCTCTGGATTAAACTCCCATAGGCGAAGGGAGCAACGTTTGCCGGGCAATATTCGGCGAATCAGCATGACCTGCATCACCTTGACCAAGCTGAGGTCTCCTTCCAAGAGATCCTTAATGCGGCCCTGTAACAAGGGCACGTCTTTGGGCAAACCCCAATCTAACCCTCTGTTGACCCATGACGCTAGCCGTGGTGGGGGACCCGAGCGAAAGGTAGGAGGCGCCACCCACTTGGTGCTCCGGGGAGCGGTGATATAAAACCACTCTCGTTGCCACAAGCCTAGCTCTTGAAAAGAGCCCTCGGGCCACGGAGCATCAACATTTTTGCTTATATCAGCGCCTCCGCACTCTGCGTGCCGTCCCTTGATCATCTTCGGCTCCACTTTGAAGGTCTTGAGCCATAATCCGAAGTGAGGGGTAACACAGAGGAACGCTTCACACACGACAATAAACAAGGAGATATGGAGGATGGACTCCGGAGCTAAGTCATGGAATTCTAGCCCGTAATAAAATAGCAGTCCCCTCACAAAGGGATCCATTGGTAATCCCAACCCCCGAAGGAAGTGAGACATGAACACCACGCTCTCACCGGGCTGGGGACTGGGAATGACCTGCCCTTGAGCAGGCAACCTATGCGAAATTTCGCCGGTCAGAAACTTAGCCTCCCCCAACTTTAGTACGTCCTCCTCCGTGACGGAAGAGGGCGTCCATTGGCCTTGAAGGTCAGAACCAGACATCATCGAAGGTCCGAAGCGCCTGGAATCTGGAGCCTAGGGTGTTGGAACTCGAGGCGACGGGCGAACTCGCTTGAGATCGAAAAAAGGAGTAAGGCCTTGGTCTCTTTATAAGAGGTTGAATACCAAGAGCCCTCCCCGTAACCATTCGGGACTCGTCTTTAATCGAGGAAACGTGCTAACGGGCACGGTTGGGTTACCCACGTCCGTATTGATGAGAATCCCGTAAAAGGGGTACACGATCTCTGCTTTGACAAGACGTGCCAAGGAAACCGCCTCGCGAAACATGCTGAGGTGGAAAAGTAAAAACAATTCGAGTAAAGGACTTGGCCGTAGTGTGATGACGCACTGTGGAATACGTCAGCAGATTTGATTTGTGTTAATATTATTCTCTCTATGGCAATATGTGGAAAACTTATTTTGCAGAGCCGGGCACTACTCTTTGTGTTTACAATCTTCTATGAAGGACTTGGAGGAGGAACCCGCCTTGCAATGCCGAAGACAATCTGCGCGCCGGACTCATCGTCATTGAAGCCTGGTTCAGGGGCTACTGAGGGAGTCCTGGATTAGGGGGTGTTCGGGTAGCCAGACTATACCTTCAGCCAGACTCCTGGACTATGAAGATACAAGATGGAAGACTTCGTTCCGTGTCCGGATGGGACTTTCCTTGGCGTGGAAGGCAAGCTTGGCGATGCGGATATTCAAGATCTCCTACCATTGTAACCGACCCTGTGTAACCCTAACCCTATCCGGTGTCTATATAAACCGGAGGGTAGTAGTCCGTAGGACATCAACTCCATATACAACAATCATACCATAGGCTAGCTTCTAGGGTTTAGCCTCCTTGATCTCGTGGTAGATCTACTCTTGTACTACCCATATCATCAATATTAATCAAGCAGGAGTAGGGTATTACCTCCATCGAGAGGGCCCGAACCTGGGTAAAAACATCGTGTCCCTTGTCTCCTGTTACCATCCGGCCTTGACGCATAGTTCGGGACCCCCTACCCGAGATCCGCCGGTTTTGACACCGACAACGACGTTGACAACGCAAGAGGGCGGCGCATGGCAAGCGAACCAAGGCCACAAGGCGGAGGACGATGGCGAGGCCTCGGACGGAACGAACAGGAGCCGTTGAAGATGCGCCGGTCTAGTCGCAGGCGGAGGGGAGTATGAGGGTTGACTGGTTCGGGCGCAGGTGCGTGTTGGGGCTGACGTTGCCGGAGAATAACATGACGTGTGGAGGAATAGAGGGAGGGACTGGCCAACGTTGGAGGGTACGTACAGTAGGGCGGCGGAGGCGCAGCCAGCCATGGGAGGCAGGAGCAGGCGGAGCCGGCGGGGTGGTTTGGTTTGGGCGATTGGAGGAAGAAGAAGACAAGAGATATAAGATACACGACAGATGTTGGATGTCAATCCAACGGCTGGTAGGAAGAATCGTTTGTTGACTGGCTAGTAAGTCAACACCACCTTGGATAGGCTATTTCCTCACGGGTCCCAAATGTCAGAATCCAAATCTGTCACGGTCATGCAGCCTTTCCTATGAAAATTTACAGCCCATTTGATGTGCTAGTTCGAAATAAGTTTGTGGGTGTTGGTGGGGGCTAATCACTTGGCTTCTATAATGCACAGTGAGCTCAAGCAGCCGGCGAGAGTGGTGTTATTTCCCTTGGTTTGGATTTGTTACAATATTTCACTCTAAATTAAACGAATGGCAAGCCATTTGCCTTGTTTCAAAGAAAATATGACAGTCACAGCCGAGTTGAAAAGGGCAGGAACATCTAATTCCAGCTTACAAACTGTACAAAAGCACGAGGGTTAATTGTTCATCAGGTTTACAAAAAACCAGATTGAAAAGGGCAACAACATCTAACTCCAGCACTATTTTCGGCAGTCATAGTCAAATGGATCGGTCAGGTCCATAGAATGAACGTCCTGGGTTGTAAAATTTACTGGATTATGACCACAATATGTTGTAAATAGAAGCCCGACACGTTCAGAAGCTCTTTTGCCCACCTGAAACTCCTTTTTTGCTCTTAGACATACCCATCCGTCAAAACCAAGCTGCTGATAAACTTAAGCCTGATGGACAATAGTAACCTTGCATTCAGCAGGAAGAATGTGACAAATCTTGTGTTTGCACGGTTGGCTACATATCGTTCTAGCGTTATTGTCTTCAATCGAATCTCATGAGAAGTGAGAAAATCCCGATGCTTACGAATCCACCGATTGGTTATAACTTTCTTACCCCATCATGTTGCCTAAATAGACTTGAAGATTGAAAATAGTTAAGGTCTAAAAGAAGAGTGTCGAAAGAGCAACAGCTGAACGGTTAATTCTAGTACACTATATGCGGGCTTCCAATGTGCGTGAAATTATCACCTTTATATACAACTTCTCCAGACATGGAAAGCATTGCAGCAAGCCAATAATCTTGTTCAAATCAAAACTATTCATTTGGATATATAAGATCTTGACAGAATCCAGCACCATTGATAGGCCATCCATGGAGAAACTCTTCATTGAGCATAGAACATAATATTAGTACAAAATGTGTACTCCAAGATGATATATAAATTATGCGCAGAAATTTAAAATGCAGCTTATGGTTACAAGTGTAGATGATAATATAAAGTACCTGAAGAACTGTGGAGCCAAACACCATATTGAAATGAGCACAGAGATCATGTATTACACCCAAGGTATCCAGTTTAGGCGCAGAGAGGACGGTTATTTGCAACAGTGAATAACTAGAATCAAGGATCAACCTTTGAAGTGAAGGGGCATCTTGGACGATGAGCTGCCTTCCGTCAAAATAAATTCCAATTCTTACAAGGTTAGGCGACTTTATTTGGAGACAACCGATTCTAACTGTGAAAACAAGCACCAAGCACTCCAGCGCAGGGCAACTGGAGTGGATGATGCTGTGCAATGAGGCCTCCGATATACAAACCCACACAAGTGAAAGTTTCTTGAGAAATGGGAGTCGAAGGTTTAGTACCAGATTGTCTGGTAGGTAGCACTGCGCAAAGGTGGCGGTGTGGAGAGAGGACGAAAACCCCGAGATGGACATCGGTGCTGAGGGCACAAGTTCATGGCGTTCGGTATGTGGTATGTGATTTCCAGGGGAATAGTACAACTCAAGCAGCTATAGTTCTGTGAATTCAGGGGATTCCAGCCAGGCGTCCACCGTGCAGGGCATGGTATGCTTGCTTAGGTAGCATGACGGGATGTAGAGGCTTTGAACGGAGCCCTGGTGGGAGGAGATGATGGCTCTGGGGATTTCAAAATCATTGAAGAGAGATAGCTGACGATAGTCGAGATTAAGGGGAACGCCGCACCATAGAGGGCGCCACCGAATTGAGAGGACCTGGGTGCGGCAGCAATCCTTGGTGGGGAGAAGTGAGATGATCTCCCCAAGGATGGCATCTGGGAGATCGCTGATGCGGTCCACCCAAGATTCTACGGGTTCCTGGGATCTGGTGGGGGCGGGGTCGCCACTTCTTCCCGCACTATCGGGTGCGGGATCTACAACAGGTGTCGCCGCTGGCAGGAGCCTCATCTTCTTGGCGCTGGGGTCAGCCGACTCCATTTTCCTCGAGGGCGTCGCGTCGCGCTCACGGATTTGAGCAGAGTAACGAATGACGAGCCTAGTTGTAGTGCGAGCGAAGAAGAAGGGGAGGTGGGGGTTTTCTGTAGGAGTGAGGAAGAAGGGGAGCTGGGGTTTTCTGTAGGAGTGAGGTGAGGAATTTGGGGGTATGAGTGGAGCGAGCTGACGTGAGGTGGGTGGGGGCGAGGAGGAAGAAGAGCACCCATGTTTGGGGGGGCGGTGTGCTGGGTGTGGGTAGCGCCTCTCATTCAGTAAATATATGGGCTTTTGAATTGATTTTACTATTTACTAGTGTGGATAGGTCGTTCTGTCTTGGGACCCGAGAAACAATTACTACTAGTACAGTGGAGACACTCTACAGCTACCCAGAAAAACAATTACTACTAGTACAGTGGAGACACTCTACTGCTTCTGGCTCCTCCTAGGTCATTGAAACGTCTCCCTCTACTGAATGCCGTTATACTTTTGTTCACCGACATGTGGGCCATGCAGCACGCGGGCCCAAATGCCATCCACCAAATTAGAAGGCAGTATGTAGGCGGAGAGTCACCCCGGTCGTAGTGCGGCAGTAACGAGCCGTCGTATCACAAAACCCCACCTCCCCGCAGTCTAAGTTTGACAGACGAAGCAACCATCATTTCACTCTTCACTGAATCCCCTTCTCCCTCACCGTCTTCAAGAAAGGCAACACTTGCATCTGGCATTGTTCTTCTCTCTGAACGAAGGGAAGGTAAGCGGATCCGTGATGTTGGTATATTTTTGTTCAGAGGAAAAAAAGAACTTTTGCAAAGCAGTAACCGATCCTCGCTCTGTTTTTTGTTTCATTGTCATTGCGATTGTGTTTTCCTTTCAGTGGACTCCTAGTATTCGTCAGTTTCATGATGGACCAAGGAGAACCAGGCAAAGATCTGCCGATATTGGAGCAGACGCGGGAGGCTGATCCCCACGAGACAGAGAGCTCCAAGAAGATGGAGGCAACCACCGAGGCGACCCCAGATACTGAGATGGTCAACGCCCCGTTTGAGGTTACAGCCCCCGTGCCACTGCAGGAGCAGTTTTCCCCCTTCGAGGATGTGTCCTCCCCCCCCTGCTGAGCTGCCCAAAGTGATTTCCTTCTTTGTCGATCTCGATTGTGGTTTTTCATCTAAGTATGTGGTGATTTTTTTAGAAAAGGAAGTATGTGGTGATTAATAATGCAAAATTTTATTAGCTTCGATGCCATGGTATATGTAGTGGTTTAAATAACTTGTGTTTCTTATACTGAAAAGTAATTCAGAATTTGTTTCTGTTTCAATTAGAGCCCTGATGCAGACAAGGATTATGTGGTTGTACATGTCACTCGCTATGAGGCAGACGACCTGAATATACGCACTGGAAAAACAGAGTTCTTAGGCTGTTGGATCCTGGAAGCCATTTGCGGTTATACCAATGAAGAATTGTATTCCAGCCTCACTGTTGTCAGGCGTGTTGTCCAGGGTGTACTAAAGCACAAGAAGTTCAAAGCTACTCCTTCGTTTCTGAGGAATACTGTTCTTGTCAAGCTTATGCAGGAAGATGACATGGCATGCCTCCACAAACAAGTTCATCAGTGGAAAGTCCACAAGGTTGTCTTCATGAAGGTTCACATGATTGAGCTGCTGCGGGACGTCCTCGATGATGTTCATGGCAAGGTACGTCTTTTGTCCAGCCCAAATTAGATTGAGGCATGAATAGTTGCCCCAGCTAGTGTTTAATAATAGTTTGGATTGTGTCTAATTATCGGAACCTTGCCTGTTATCGACCCATCTGGGGCTAGTACCCTATTTGAATCCGTCTATGGGAACTGCTGCTACTTTTGTGTGCCCGTGAATCATGTGAGAACCATCGTAATTGTTGCCGAAACAGATGTGTCCTCACTAGTTTTTTCATGAATATGGCATGGTAAGACATAAGTTGTCACGGTTTATCATACGAGCAGTGTGTGTTTTGATGAAATAGAGCACTCGTTCGAGAACCGTGCGCCGATGTATACATAAGTACTTGTAAACATTGTTGGTGCAACCCCACTTGTAAGCAGTTGTGCAAAACACGCACATTGGCTCAGCTCGCTTCAACACTAGGCTATCGACTAGCTAACAATCAACAATCTGCTGTCTGACATATAAGAAACTATGTATCTTGTTACAGTGGTTCATGCAGTTAATTGAGGCCACAATGTAATAAATTCCAAACATTCACACGCTAGTCCAGCGCTCATGTGGAACACTCACATTAAACTCGTCTTCATAACAAACTTGAAAAGCATATGTTAAGCAATTTTATACATCTCAATGATTCATAGAACATAACAAACATATACTAGTTCACAGCAAAAGACAAAGTTGTGAGAAGGTTTACAAATCAGGGAAAAACAAGCAACGCTTCTCTCTGAGCAAAGGGCCTCCCAGCAGGCTTAAATTTCCTGGAGTTCACTCTGGTTTTTCCTTGTTGCCACCATTCAGGGTTAGGTTCTCTCATTCTAGAATAACCAATTATAATTGTGGTCTCAGCTGGAATGCTGAACTGAACCATGCAGTGTACTGACCAGCTGAAATGCTTGTGCATTCCACTAAATTTAAGCACCGCTATTTGCAGAAATAAGCAGACCACAATGCCTCTTGTCCGCGCACCTGTCCAAAAAACCGCCGTGCAGCCGTGCCAGCTAGTCCTTGGTCCATGGATGAACTGGTAGAAAGTGCATTCCGGACTAGGATGCATTTGTTTTGGCTCGTCCCTGCACTGCAATCAGGAAGTAAAATGTACGAATCAGCTTCTTTTAGATTGCGTTGGTCATTCTACCTTAGTTACTACCAATGTAGGGATACCTTGAAGACGGGAGGTTAGACGGCGACAGCGAGGGATAGCCATCTCATTTTGCGCAGTTGTACTAAAACTAAGGTGTGTGCTTTTGATTGCGCGGATAGAAACGATACGGAGACAGACATCCTGAAACGACATGGAGACAGACATCCCTGTTTGCGCAAATAAGAAATACGGTTATTTAAACAGTGACAGATATTACTACTTTCCCCTGTTTCCTCTTAGAACCAAGTCCTAGATTCATGCTACAACTTTCCCACTTTCTTCCCTGTTTGAACCAACGCTTTGAGCCGAATGTATGAAATAGCTTTACTTCTAATCTACTGCTACTATAATGCGGCAGTTTTGAAATTGGATTTACCACTCCATCTTCGGTTCTCCCGCCCAAACAAGCATTGGCTCAAAATCCACCGTTCATTTCCCCTCTCATGCCTATCACTGCCGTCCATCAAACAAAGGATGACATGATCTGATGGCTAAGAGCTGCCGGATTCGCTCCCGCTCCTTGTGCACATGGCCGACTCTGCTCTCCAAGTAAACAAATAAAGAAGTCCCTGATGAATCTGGATTGCACCTACTGAAGTTGAGAAATGTCTAGAAACTGCTGCCACCTCCTCACATGCAAGTATGACAAGTTGGCAAATAGCTAGCACATTTTGGTTCCCCGTTGTCACCTGGGAAATAACACTCTACTACTAACTAATTTTTTAGATTACTATAAAAATGGATTTTTTAGATGCCGCTATACTGCAAAGTTTACACTGTTCACATAACATAACATTGCATGGATGATGCTAGCTAAAGTTTTATTCTGCTTCATCGAGAAATGTAATATTTTTATTATTCGCAGAAAAAGTGTAATATTTTATTTCAGTCATACATAAGCTATACCTCAAGCTAATACAGGACATGAGTGTCTGTCAGACCTAAATGACTTATTTAGTTGCACAAAATAGTCCATAAACATGCATGTAAACCGTCAAACAACTCTGGAACTATACATCAGTGGAACCCAGGAAACAACATATAATAAAACTACAACTTTTATCTTGTAATCAAATTCTTACTTGGAACTCAGTTTGATTTGTGCAAGTGATTTGCTTCTTATTTTAGAATAGTCCTTAGATCATGCAAACAAACAAACTATGATATCTACTCAAGATATGAGTACCCATTTCTCTCTCTAAAAAGAAGGTATATGACTATCTATCATACAGAACATACGTGCAAAGCACGTGCCTTAGTAGAAGTCTAGGTAGCTTTGGAACAGCGGGCGGAAGTAGAAAAGGATCCACACGAAGGGAGCTGGGGCAGTAGAGCAAGGCAGGTTTCGAAGGAATATATACCTGAGGGTCGTTGGCATATCACATAGACGGCGTCGGGAGGCCGCATCTTGGCCACAATACCGCAGGGAGGAAGAAGGGGTCGGAGGCCCTCCCGAGCCGGTGCTCTCTGGGAGAGAACGGCACGACCGCCGATCGGGACGTGCGGGCAGCCGTTGGTCTCCTCCCTTGCCGCCGACGACAGCGTGAACGATGCACCTACACCCCTGCCCCGGTCGAGGTTGTCCGGCCGGATTTGTGACCAGCCATGAGCTGAGAGAGAGTGTGGCCACCTATGTGTTGCTTGGATCTGGAGAGCATGAGAGAGTGAACGAGAGGAACCCTAGTAAAGCAAGCGCTAAGGCTCCTGCTTTTATATATAGTGGAGTGATTTTTTGTACCAGCTTCAAAAAATGCGCTCCTACGTGTACCCGCGAGTCGGTGTGAGAGAACTAGTGCGTGCGTGCACCGCTTCTCTTCGTGAGAGTACAATATACTATGCCCAAAGAACGTTCGCCGCAAGAGTAATAGTACAAGTGTGTGACGTGTGAGCTAAAATAAAATGTGTGCGTTGTCTTTTGTTTTTTAGAAGTTCTGAGGGTAGGGTGTGAAGAGCACATATGTGCGTGACGTCTACGTGCAGATAGACAGTGGGTGCGACGTGCGAGTCTGCGAGAGGACTCGGGAGAGTCGTGACTCGTGAGGGTGCGTGTGGGTGAGAGAGGGGGGCATGTACCAATGCAATGCATGTGTCCGTAAATCATTATCCGACAAACATTCACCACAAGCCTTTTCCTGACGAACGCTGTAAGGACCGTTAGATCGGCATCCGCCAGTGTCAGTTTTGCCATGTCATTTAACAGAACAGCCACTCCTCCTACACACAAATCTTCCACGTGAGTGTTAGCAACTGCCGTATGCTCCCTCCGTTCCGAAATGCAGTGCATATAGCTTTTTTGAAAATTCGAACCTCGTAAACTTTTACCGAGTTTTCATGTACCAAATTGCACATGTAGAATACCATGTATATATCATTTCATTCATCTTCGAGAGGTAACTATAAAGTTGGGTGAGGAGTCTACAAAGAAAGACCATCGTATCACCCGCAGCAATTTCAAGCATCCTTTAGTGTCGAGGAATATAGTAGGAACTCTATATGGTATGATTTTTATAGGATTTTTTCCTTTAGAGCCAATTGGTTCATAGGAATAGATTCATATACTCCACATTTCAAAGGAAATAAACATGATATCATTTCTATAGCTTTAGAGCCACTTGGTTCATATGAATGGATTCCTATACTCCCTTAATTTCAAAGGAAAATAAACATTAGCGTATATTCAATAGAAAAGTTCCTATGATATGAACCAAATTGCATCTCTTTTCTAATCCCTCCTCATAGGAATTCAGAAACATGTCATCTCTAGATTCAATAGAAAAGTTCCTATGATGTGAACCAAATGACATCTCTTTTCCAATCCCTACTCATAGGAATTGAGATGCTCCATGTCATCTCTTTCCCTACAACTTCCATGTATACATCTTCTATTCCTAAATAGATAGTACAACCCACTAGTAGCTTTTTTCCAAAACATGCAACTATGGCACAAGAACTATATAGTGTGCCAATAACTTTGAAAGATGGTCGCTGGATGAAGCTAACCCGACAGTGCAGAGATAGGCAAATCCGAGCACTACTGGCCGTTGGATATCATCAACATTCCACCAGATCTGCCACATGTACAATTTTGAAGACTCCATGGTTGAACTTAAGCATAATGCACAAACCTCAAAAAACAAGCACTTCTCCTTTTTTCTAGAATCTTTTGTATCATAATTGATTATTTTTTTCTAAATGAATTGCCATTATTTGTTTTTTACTTTATGATTTACTCCCTCCGTTCCAAAATAGATGACCCCACTTTGCACTAACTTTGTACAATGTTAGTGCAAAGTTGGGTCATCTATTTTGGAACGGAGGGAGTACAATGCACAACCCCATGAATCTTAACGTTTTTATAAAACTTGATTTTGAATGAGATGAACTATAAGAACTAAACGAACATCTACATCATGCATATATGACTCAAAGCTTTACATGCTATAGTGTGTATTTATTCATAATTTGGTTTTGAAATCTCATGCGTTCAATACATGTGTACCTTACTAGTTTTGAGTAGAGTAGCAAATTTCACGCGGCCCCAGGTATATCAAAATGCGGGGCCCATGCATCATTGCCTTTAGGTCGAACCTACGTCCACAATTTTTTGTACGTACTATATCTCCACTGGTCCCCGAACCCAAAATGCCGCCTCGTTCCCATAAAACCAAGCGGCCCACACATATTTAAGGCATCGGCTCGAACCCGTTTACTATGACGTGGCCCCGCACGCCGTAGTACTCCTACAAACCCTACTGCCGCACTCATCATCGGTTTTCATCAAGAGGACGAGGGAGAAGCCGATTTGTAGTGGAGGCGCTTTAAAAAAAGGATCTGTAGTGGAGACCCCTACCCTAGGGTGCCCTAGGTAGCTGCCGCACGCATCATTGTTTTCTCTTTTCTTTATGCTCTTGCACCCTAGAGTGAAATGATGGTTGCTTCGTCCGTCCAGCTTAATGCGGGAAAGGTGGGGCTTTGTGATTTGACCCCTTGTCGCTCATTTTCTACTACTGCGGCACTACGACTGGGGTGCCTCCAATTCCAACCGCTGCTCTGAACTATAATTTGGTGCATCGCACGTGGAACAAGATGGTAGATGAGCCACATGTCGGCCAAAGGGGTCCTGCTAAGTGTGTCGGCATTAGTTGTGCGGACTGACCCTGCTTGAGTTGCTACGCCAACACGACAGGAGCAGCCTACCACTTGGTTTTGCTCCTTGGTGAATCCCGACTATATTAATCTAAAAAGATACGTGCTGAACTACCCTCTACGTCTCGGTTTTTTTTATTTTTAGGCGTCTCGGTTTATAGGGCCTGCACGTAGTTCTAGGTCATCCATTTGACTAACTAAATATGAGTTACTATGTCACAAAAAGTATATCATTGTATTCTTAAGCGGATGTAGTTGTATTTAAAAGTCGAGGGCGGGGCTTTTCCTGCGCGGTAGGCGGCGGGGCAGTTCCGCCTAGTCGGTTCGACAGAGACGCGAGAAGACGAGGGAGTAGGCTGCTGCAAACGTAGGGCTGTGTGATTTGACAACGAGTTACTGCTGGATAGGTGGGGCCCTATGATTTGAGTTGCCATTATCATTTTAACTGGGCGCTACGACCGGCGTGAGTCTCCCAGATACCTGACCACCTCCATACAGGTGCCTCTCCCAATGCTCCACCATGTAGTAGAGGCTGGTTCTTGCATGAGAGCCCACTTCTCCACTTTTTCCTTGCCTCTCTTTCCTCCACATATGCAAAAATGCCATGTAAAGCACACTATTGTACTTACTTTTACTTGCTCCTACAGGTGCTTAAGCTTGCCACATAGGCATAACGTCTGATGTGGCAAGTTAATCAAGAAGAGAGAGACTAGTTTGGTGACCCAAGGAAGAAACGGTGCTAAGCGCGTGTACCTAGGTGAAAAGACAATTTTGAGTCTATAGCTAATTAAATGAAGCAAACTTACCAACACCATTTCATTGGAAGAGGTTACTCCTTGGCAAATGCAATAAATACACGCGCTTAGCACCGTTTCTTCCTTGAGTACGAAGAAAGAGATAGAGAGGAGTAAAAAAATACACTTATAGCCAACCTTGTTGTAGTATGAGTGACTAAGTGATGACTATGTATGACATGCCAACATCAGATAGCCTAACACACCGTGTTAAATCTCCAAGGGCGCGAGCAACGTGACGGTCGTGGTAGGCGCGACCATGATACGGGCTGCTGGCATCCCTTGGATCTAAGATCAAACGGTCGCATGCTAAGTTGCTGAAAATTTGCAGAATAACCCTCCAGGATAGGATAATAGGTCTAGAATCACGCCATGAAACCGTTCGATCTCATATCCAAGGGCTCTCGGAAGCCCCTATCATGGGAGAATGGAAAGCCACTAACCTGCCGTTTGCACGCTGGCAGTTCGCTCCTACTCGTCCCCGCATGTCCTTCAATACTACGGCGATTCGCTCCTAGTCGTCCCGTCCATTCACATTACGGCGGTTCCACTAATCCTAACCCTCCTCCCAAATCCATGGCGTCCCAAATCTCCACGATCGGCGGTGAGTACAAGGTTAGAACCATCACCGGCGATGAGTTCGACGTCATCTACACCCGTTCTTCTGCGACGGTGAAAGGATGCCTTTCTCGCTTCAGACGCATGTTCGAAAACTCAGATGATGAGTGGGTCGCTGGGCTAGATGTTGAGTACACCACAGTCCTGGGACGAGAGAAGGATCTAAAGGACGAAGAGAGGAAGAAGCCCTCCGTGATCCAGGTTTGCGTACATAAAGTTTGCTTGGTCTACCACATATGCCATGCCGACTTGAGTGCCAGGATTTTAAGAACTTCCTCAAGGACAAAATAGTGAAATTCGTTACTTTAGAGTTTACGAACGACGAAGAAGTCCTGGGTCGGATAGGCCTCGTTGTAGGCAACCCCTTCGACCTCCAGAAGAATCGGCTGGTGCCCTCTCGTCAGCCTTCAATGCTGACCCTGGCAGGAGCCATGGTTCATCCTTCGTACGGTAAACTGGAGAAACCTCCATACATGTTTCATCGTCATGCATGGCAACGGAATGTACTAGATATAGACCACACCCACTACGCTGCAATGGATGGCTACCTTTGTTTCAATATCTACAAGGGTTGGATGAAGAGCAACAGCCAAGTGTGCGGTCCAAGCAAAGAAGTATCGACCAAGAGGAATAGGGACAAGGACGAAGTCGAGGACGTGGACGAGGACTCTGAGTAAGGTGGCAGTGTCGTTGCTCATGGTGGTTCTAAACTTCTAATGCAGTGTCTACCGGATTAGTTGCATAGTTTAATTTCAGGTGTGCTTAGTTTAATTTGAGGGGTGTGTTGTGCTGAGCCCCCAGCAGAACTATGTTATGTTTCTTCTCGTTACTTTAACTCTTCAGTATGTACATACTACTAGTATTACTTTAATAGAATTTAACACCCCAATTAAGCAAGTACTAGCTTTTTTAATAGTACTATATGCATAATTTGGCAACGAGCGCTCTCTATATGTACCACCTTTTTTTAATTTCAATTTTTGCTCCATGGCGCAATCCATCGATAGTACTATTGTACAAAATTATACATTTTTTAAAAGGCTAGAGTACTATTCATCACATATATAGCTAGTTAAATTCTCAACCTAGAACGACGTGCATGCCATGTAGTAAACCGATACGGAGGAAGTATTGTAAAAATGAGGTGATTTTACCGAGCGATCGGCAGGGGAGCATGGCCTATCATGTGGTCCCACGTGTCATGATGTACCAAGGCGATGCGTGTGTACCTCTTGAGGAAGAAGAAATACTAGTACGTGGTTTGAGATGATGGCGAACCGAAGTGTGAAATAATGGTTGCTTCGTCCATCTGGGAAAGTGCGGCATTGTGATTTGACGTCTCATTGCTCAATACTACTACTGGGCCGGTACGAGTGGGGTGCGTCCCCCTGCTGTTCTGCACTGTTATTTGGTGCTTGACATGTCGACCCGGTTGCTATATGTCCCACATGTCGGTGACAGGAAGTACATAATTCATGAAAGGGAGCATCGACGGAGGAGTATACTACAGAATTCATGAAAGGGAGCGACTTAGTTTTGGAAAAATCTGTTTTTACGAAGTACGTACCCACTAGGGTTTATAGGGCTCATCTAAAAACATTCGTTTTTCCATTTGATAAGTCTCAATTATACTATACTAGTAGTAGTACCATTACATGTTGGATTTCGAGGTGCGTTAGATCACCCGACGCAAGCAGTGTCAAGAGGAAACTAACCAATGCATGTACAAGTTCATGGAAATTTAGTGGTCATTCATGCATTCGTTCTAATTAATGCCTCGGTAAACATAACTTCTTGAGAAAAACGAGCGTACTAATTACTTGTGCAAACTACAAAATTAATTCGACCACTCACCGTCTACCTTGGTTGGAGAGATTTTGAAATTGAGCCATAAACTGGAAAGGAGGGAGTAGTAACTTTTGTCTTGATTACTATTTGTGGCCTTGTATAGATGCAAAATGTATTTTTTTATAGTGGCCTTGTATAAGTAAATGGAGGGAGTACTAACCAAAGTATGTAGTAGGGACGAGGAGTAAACGGAGGGAGTTGTAAAAGTTTCTCCTCGTGCTGCGAGCCACCGCGTGCGTGGGTGAGGGAGCGGGCGTAAGGCGTAGTAAGCAAGCTTCACCTCATCCCACGAGCCACCGCGCCCGTGGGCGGGGGAGACGGCGTACTAAGCAAGCTTCTCCTTGTTCTACGAGTTGACGGGACACATCAAAAGTACTCCAGTGTATAGAGCCTTGCCTCTAAGGTAGGCCCCACATGGTTTGCCTCTTTTTTTAATTTAACATAACACGTCAAGTCGCAATTTGTTTGTTCACCCGTGGTAGACGATCCTCCCTCCACCAAGTGGACAACCAGTACACGTGCCAAATGACCACGTGGGCTGCCTTTTTCATACAGAAATGAGCTCCACCGTGTACCCGCGCGGGTGTGGTTGGGAAAGAGACGGGAGTGCGTGCGTCGTGCGTGCACCTCTTCTCTTCGTGCACGTCCCCCACTTACGTGGGTGTGTGTGAGAGAGATACAAACCTAGACATAATGCGCCGTCCATCCCCATGCCTCCGCCCAGTCCGACCACCAGTCACCACCACGCCTCACTCCTCCTCACCTTATCTCTCATGTTTCTCCCTCCATTTTTGTATACAAGGGGCCACTATCAAAATTACAATTTGCAGATATACAAGGCCACTAACACTAATCGATGCAATATTAATGGTGTTTGCCTCGTGGTACTAGCAAAGGAGGACATTAATTATCCCTTGCATGCATGCGGGAGTTTGTAAAAAATGCATCTTGATGTTCCGTGCAATGCACGGGCATCTTGCTAGTCCATGAAAACAACACATGGCAAAATTCCACGGCGAACGAGGGATTTGAATCTATTGGGAGGGGCTGTTTGGATATTGCCCGGGGTAGCCAAAATATTGGCGACCCTTTTGTCCACCGGTGCCTTTGCCACCGATGAACGAGGAATGGCTCGGGTGCTCATGCTGTCATGCATCCTCCAGCGCACACGCTGGAGACGAGCTCGCACTTGCTATGTTTTTTTGTCCCACAACGCCGCCCGAGCCGCCCGCAGACCGACCGGCGACCCGCAAATTACGCCATCCAACCGTAGCCGCACACATTATGACAGCAACTCAACCAACCGAACGAAATTCACACAAACACGTAGAGAAACTGATATTTCATATAAACAATGACGGAAATCATATAAAATACCGGATTTTCATACAAACACGACGGATTTCATTACATTCAAATGAACTACGGGGTGATAGTTCTGGACAGCATAGGTATATAATACCTGGCCTAAATGGTCGCCCGCCAATCGATTTGTGTTCCTCATGTCCGGCAGCACGATCACCGGACTGCTGGGAGCCCCGGAGGTATATGCTTCAGCGCAAAGGACGGCTCACTTCCCCACTGCCCAACTGATATCATTGGCTGGTGCCGAAGATGATGGTGGCTGGCACCGGTTCGAGTTCATCATCGGCCACTACTTCGCCATGGCCGGCACCGGCTCGAGTTCATCCTAACATCCCCCTCTTCCGTGGAGCCCATGCGGGGTCGACGAAGGTCCTCGCAAAAAAGGATCCGGCAAGACACCTACTGTGTATGCCGGCGTCGCCTCCGCGGTGGCCTTCATGGGACCCAACCGGCGGCGGCCTCCCGTGTTCTACTTCTCCTCGATGATGGCGGCGGACGCGGAGGCGCTGGCCACTGACTTGTCGCTCTCCGCGCACCCGGCTTCTGTCGCTGCTTGCATGGTGCGGTCGCCGGCATGGGAGTCTCAGCCAAAGAAACGAGAGACGCGGTACGAGGCGGCGGCGTGGACGGCAACAACGACGCCCGTGCGCCGCTCCTTGTCGAGCTGGCCTAGAGCGGCGAGTTGCTGAACCGCGCGCCGGCTTGGGGCGGCAACTGGCTCCGTCGGGCAAGGGGAGGGAGGTGGATCAGCGAGCTGCATAGCTCGTATCTGGCGGGCTACCCAGCCGGCTTGGATGCGGAATAACTACTCTTCGTAAGCCATTGCAAGAGTGGACAAAATGGTGGAGGAGATAGGGGAGCGGCGGAGGTGTGCGATTCTTGGCCGGTGTTTGGCCTCATTTAAATAGGAGATTAAATAGATGGCGGATGGGAGGAGCTCGGCCGGCGTTGCGTTTAACGCCGGCCCGGTCATGAACGGACGTGTGTCTAGAGTGGGTTTCTCGGCTTCCACACGGGCGGGTTTCATGGAGGCGTTTGAATGCGGCACGGAGGCGTGTTCAGCCGGGCGTGCCACGAGTGGCGCCCTCGACTCTGACCTAGGACACCGCGTCATTCTTCCACTGACATGTGGGCTCTTTGGGTGCATGGCATGCATGTCAGTGACCCAACGCAGGCAGCACACAGCAGAGGAACCTTTGGTGGGCCAGGGCGGTCAGAAGCGGGCATTTCATAAACCGATGATTGTTCATTGAGTGTGACGTCATCTTTTTCATGTAGATAAGCCTACTATGTTGATAGCCCATTCGATACATTGTGATTAATAAAGACCACTGCAAACATCAATTTTCTGCTTATCACAGATAAGATTGATTAATACCCGTAACAATCCATGTCCTTAACAAAGGGTGCATGCACGTATAGGTTGAACGTGTGTCTTGCGTCGTGTGTTGTGTGCATGCAGGCGTGCGAGTATTGCGTGCGTGCAAGGGCACGTTTCAGTGTTGCAGCATGGGTACGTACGTGCGTGTGTTCGTGAGTGCATGTGTACGTGTCAGTGTTGCACGTCAGCATGCGTGAGTGTGTACATGTCAGTGTTGCACGCCTACATGCGTGCGTGTCTTGCGTGCGTGTCTTGCGTGCGTGCATGTGTACGTGCGGGGTGAGGCTACACGTCAGTCGACTAACTTTTTCATCTTTGGGTATTAGATTTTCCAGCCGTTGGATACGAAATCAAGGGCCTCCAGTTTATCATCAAACTCCACCCCCCCTGAGCCTCCAGCCACCACTGGCCGAACCGCCAGCCCCTGTCGCCCGCGGCCGGCCCGCCCCCCCCAAACCACTCCCCCCCCCCGGTCCGCCGCCGCCCCGGCCATCCCTCTAGCCCCCCCTCCCCACCGAGCTTTTTCTCCGGGGATCCCCACCCCACCGCCCAATGAACGCCCCCCAACCGCCGGTGACTGCCAACCAGAGGTCTCATGACTTCGAATACCCACCGACCACTAATTTATTTCCATTTTTGTCCTTGATATACGCGCTGACGGGTGGGCCCTATGGTAATGTGTGCTGCTGAATGTGGACCGTTTGACTGGTCAATTGATCGTGTTATCAACAAATTACGGAGCTGTATGGTGAGCCAGTGACCGTATGATCACCCTAAAATGTACTCCTATTTTATTAACATAGTACAGAGTCAAACTACCATTTCTTTCTTTCATATACGGCCTGACAGGTGGGCCCCACAGTTACGGGCCCCGATGGTGCAAAACTAGTTGTGCCGCGTGGAACGTTTGACTGGTCAATTGATTGTGTCATCGACAAAATACGGAGTTGTACGGGTGATCCAGTGACCGTATAATCATGATATGTACTTGTTTAACACGGTACAGACGCAAGGGCTCATATATACGCACAAGCACTCACCGCTATAAGTGCACACATGCGAACCCTACCCCTATGAGCACCTTCGAGAGAGTGGGCCAGCATATATGATCTTGAGATTTTACGAAGTCACCATAGGTGACTCGTAGTCGAGTGGAACATCTTCTCCCACTGAACGTATGTCGCCGGAAAATACTGAAATTAACACAAGATAAATGCGAGCACCGAGACTTTAACCTTGGTGGGCTCGAGAAACCACTGTCCTCTAACCATCCAACCACATGTTAGTTAGCACGACAAAATGTATGTGGTGACCATGATGAGCTTATTCTGAAGTCCAGTGACCATATCGTGCTTTCACTTCAAATACAATGACCATAAGTGTCATCAACAAAATATGGAGCATGCATCAAATGCAAAGTCCGTCAGTGTCATCAAGAAAATATGGAGACGTATCGTGAGCTAGATACCGTTGTACTATTGTGTATGCTTATTTTCATAGTGGCCGATTGCGTGTGTGGTGTGATGGGCACATCATTTCTAGTTGTGGTGGGTCAACATGAAGACTCATGGGTCGGTTCCATCCTACGCCACATATAGGTTGGACCGAGACATGTTATACGAAGACCCATGTGGAGGACTCGGCGTACAACACGAAGCTACCAGAGTCGCGGAGGACTATATCCCCACTGGTGATAAGCCGACTATATATGATTTGTAACCCTAGGCCCTTAGTATGTTATACAAGCTTGGGGGCTAGTTCATCGATAGTATACACACATGCACAATGCCTGGTATTCATGTGTACCATGAGTAGGCTCTTTCTTCAACTGCAATTGAATTCTAGCATGTGCATGTGTTTATTTCATATTATTGATCCATAGAGTGAGAGCAGTTTGAAATACAGGCTATGGATGCTTTTGAAATTCATATATAAACATTAATTATTGCACTCCATGTTGTTAGTGTGAAGCACTTTATACATTTGTCACTTGCATGGATACATTCCAAATTGCTAGCTACGAAATAGAATACATGTCGAATTCAACATAAAGGGGGTTTCGAAGATTCGAATTCATAGGAAGTGCATTCATCTATTTGAACCTGAGATAATGGCATTTGTAAATCAGATGTAAAAGGGGGCATCAATCTTTGTTGTGAGTTTGAACATGCTGTATATATTCATACGCATATCTAACTTTTTTTTGCAACCAAGGAGATTATATCTGGAACCATGCATGAACTGAGGTAAGTTGCAGATTTTTTAATATATACTCGTGGACAATGTATATTCAAATGTACCCCCTCCATTCCAAAATAATCGTAGCTTTAGGATTTTCAAGAGTAAAGATTTGTGAAGTTTGACAAATCCTGAAAGTTCAATTCAAGAGAACCGAAAACGTTAATGCTTCTGCTACCAAATATTGAATGAAGCGCCAAATAGGCCTCTGGTCACCCGAAACCGCGCGAGACTAATGTTTTGGTGGTAGGAAATTACTGTCCTGACTCTGGCCCGTGTAGCCTATCGGCCCGATGTCCAAAGGTCTAAACCGGGGTAGGTTTGTAACTTCACCAAGACGCCAGAGAAGCATTCATACGCCGTGGGCGCCTACCCATGCGCTCGGCCGAGATCTATCCCGCCCACATTTGGGACACCTGACATGACTGTCCTACCCCCAACCCGCAATATGTCCGAAATTTTAGATGGGGGGAAAGTTTGTAACTTTCTCCAAATTTCAAACAAGCGCGTCTCAAACCGAAACATTGTTCCCCCTTAGCTCCCCGCCTCCCTCCGTTTCCCCACTCATACTCCGTGGGCGCGAAAACGCCCTCTCCACCAGCCACGAAACCCCAGCCTCCTCTATCCTCCACCCCATAGCGGCCAATCCACCGCCGCCCTCCTCCATCACGCCGGAGCCGGTACCCAGACGTCCTCGTCCAACGCAACCGCAACCGCAACACCCTCAAGGACTTAGCACCTGAAGCCGAGGCAGAGCTGCCTCCACGACGCCGACGCCGACGTGCGCCGTACCAAAACCACTCCGACCACGTCGTCATGTGCCTCACTGCTGTGGCTCCACTGTCTTGACCGTCCACCGCACCGGAGCTATTCCTGCTACACCATCGTTCGCTACCTCGGATCTGCTTCCCCGCCACCGACAGATGGCCACCGCACCACACTCAACAACTTGGCCATGGGTTCGACCAAGGCTGCACCGTCCTCCACAACTTCTGGTTTCCGGCGAACAACAAGAAGATCGTCAGAAAAACAGAAGGAGGACACAACACTGCCAGCAGAAAGAGGTACTCCTCTTCCCTTATTCGTGCAAATCTTACATCTCCGCTCACACCGTATTCATCCCATGAAAGAAACTAGTTGAGTGCTTCTTACTGCATCTTATTCATGATACTAAATGCACAAGGTTTCCTCCCTTTTACTATTTCACCTTTGCTAGAGGTCAGTAGCCCGCCTGGATTTCAATTCAGGGTCAGTCGAACCGCAATTAGGCGCGCGGAGCACCTAGTCCACCTGTTCCCCGGGGAAGCGGCGCATTAGTGTCTATCATAGGGGTGTGGGGCGCAGGAGCTGCTTGCGCCTGATCTGGAGGTCGGCGGGGCTTGAATGGATGCCCGGGTGGCGGTGCCAAGCACGGTGGTGCGGTGAGGTCGAGGGGAGGGCACAGGCAGGGGAGGAATACTGGGCCGGTGGTCGTTGGCGTTTCGAGGAAGATCGTCAACACTGACTCACTAGAGGTAGATGAAGGCGATCTACCCGTTCTTTGTACATCGGACGGTGCAGAAAAAATGGACTAACCTATTTGCTTTTAGTCAACTGTTATTTTCATAGAATCCTGTAGTAATTTAGTGTGCCATGCATGTTGTAGAGCTATCATATGTCTCCCGTCATTTATTTCTCACTGACCTGCTATCTACTACCTTTACACTGTACTAATTGTGCACACACTTCACCCATACTCACACTATTGTTTTTTATGCATGGGTATTTCAGACTCTGACGCGGTGTTGATGAATGCAGAAAAGAAAAGACAGAAGTCGCTCCAGTGTAATTCGAAGATAAGCACTAAGCGTTCCAGCGCTCTAACGGGTGCAGTGTCAGTAGTTGGAGACAGTAAACGTAGCTCTGCAGTTGATGATCTCAATTGCCACACACAACCATCCCAGGTGCTTGCTTTAACTTCGCGCTGTCAAATGTGGTTGCATGTTGCATATGGTGTCTAGCTTGTATTGCTTCCAATTTGGTTAAATTGCATCTGCTTACTTTACACATTATACCTTTGATAATGAATGCCTTCCTGTTTTTGATACATACTACATATGTCTATTAACCATGTTCGTACATCAAACTAATGCTCTTTTGTATCCCTCGTCAATCACTTATGATGAGACAGTCACCCGGGTGGGTTTCTGTGAGACGCCATACTCGTTTAAAGAGTGCAGTGTCATCCTCCCCACACGATTCTCAAGAAACAGCAAGGCTAAATGAAGATAGTCAACGTAGCTCTCTAGTTGATCACCGCAATTCCCCCACACCACCATCGCAGGTGCTTGCTCTTACTTGGCAGTGTGATATGTAGTGTTCGTCTTACATGAAAGTAGTGTTCGTCAGTATCATGCATCAATGAGTTCTGAAGAGCAAATTTTATTCCTTTTTCTTGTGGGTTTGACTTGACAAGGCAAAATCAAGAAAGAGGAAGGAAAAGAGTAAGGAAGGCGATGATGGTGGTCCTCTGCAGCAACGTAAACGGAGCATCTGTACCGATTCTCCTTGTACTGATAGTGCATTACAAGGTCCAAGTCTCCGCTCCCCTACTCCACCATCCAATGCTTGCTCTAACTTGGTAGTGTGATATCTGGTTGCATGTTGCATATGGTGTCTAGCTCGTATTGCTCCTAATTAGTGTAAAATGCATCTTCTTAGCTTACACATGATACATGTGAATATGACACGCTTTCTTGTTTTTGGTACATACTATATCTTATGATAAGGCACCTTTAAGTCGCCACTGTGATATTGGTTGTGTCTTGCATATGATTTCTAGCATGTACTGCTTCTAATTTGTTGAAACGCCATACAGTTTGAACTTGGCAAAGTGATATTGGTTGCATCTTTCATATGGTGTCTAGCTTGCAGTGCTTCTAATTTGTTGAAATGCCTTCTGCTTAGTTACCACATCATAGGTGTGAATATGTCACACCATCCTGTTTTTCATACATATTCCATCCTCGCATCACGTGTTTGCCTTTCATCCGAGTAGTGTTCGTCAGTATCATGCATGAATGAGTTCTGAAGAGCGAATTTTATTCTTTTTTCTTATCGGTTTGACTTCACAATGCAAAATCATTACAACTGAAGGAAATTAGTCCGGCAGTGGATGATGGTGGTCCTTCGGAGCAACTCAAACAGGGGGTCTCTACGGATTCTACTCTGCCATCCTCCCAACAAGATTCTCAAGACAACACAAGGCTGGACAGTCAACGTAGCTGTGTAGATGATGAGCACATCTCCCCTACTCCACCATCACAGGTGCTTGCTCTAACTTGACACTATTATATGTGGTTGCATGTTGCGTATGATGTCTAGCTTGTATTGCTTCTAACTTGAATTGCATCTTCTTATTTTACACATAATGCTTGTGAATATGACACGTGTTCCTATTTCTAGAACATACATGTACATGATGAGCACATCTCCCCTACTCCACCATCATAGGTGCTTGCTCTTACTTGGAACTGTTATACGTGGTTGCGTTTTCTGTATGATGTCTAGTTTGTATTGCTTCTGATTATGTTGAATTGCATCTGCGTAGCTTACAACTTATATCTGCAACAATCACTTACCCATAAGACACATTTAACTTGGGACTGTGATGTAGGTTGCATCTTGCATTGTCTTCTAGCTTGTACTGCTTCTAATTTCTTGAAATGGCACTTACGACGAGACACTTTTTACCTGATACAGTGATATTGGTTGCATGTTCACATGGTGCCTAGCTTTCATTTCTTCTAATTTTGTTGAAATGCCTTCCGCTTACTGTTTTTTCATACATATTCCATCCTCCTATCGTACGTGTGAATATGAAACGTTGTCTTTTTTTGTATATATTCCATCCTCCTATCCTGCGCTTGCCTTACATCAAAGTAATGTTCGTCTGTATCATGCATCAACCAGTTATGCAGAGCTAATTTTATTCATCTTCTTGTGGTTTTGACTTCATAAGGCAGGAAGGAAAAGAGTAAGTTAGGGGATGTTGGTGGTCCTCTGCACCAACGCAAACAGAGACTCTCTAGATTTGCCACTACTACTGCTAATGAAGTTGAAGTCCCTAGTCTACATGATGAGTTCATCTCCCGTACTCCACCATCGCAGGTGCTTGCTCTAAGTTGATAGTGTGATAATTGGTTTCATGTTTCATATGTTGTCTAGCCTGTATTTCTTCTATTTTGATTAAATTGCACCTGTTGAGTTTATACGTTATACATGTGCATATGACATGGCTTTCTGTGTCTAAAATACACTGCATCTATCTATCATACCATGTTCTTACATCAAAGTACTGCTGTTGTGTATCCCGCATCAGTCACTCATGATTGGATGCTTTTAACATGGCAGTTTGATAGTGGTTGCATCTTGCATTGATTTCTATGTTGTACTGCTTCTAATTTTTCGAATTGCCACTTATGACAAGACACTTTTAACTTGGTAGAGTAATATTGGTTGCATCTTTCATATGGTGTTTAGCTTGCATTACTTTTATTTTCTTGAAAATCCTTCTGCTTAGTTTGCACATCGTAGCTGTGAATATGTCATGCCGTCCTGTTTTTCTTACATATTCCATCCTCATACGGTTGTCTTACATCAAAGTATTGCTTGTCTGTATCATGCATCAATGAGTTCTGAAGAGTGATTTTATTCTTTTGTGTTGTGGGTACAGCTTGACATGGCAAAGTCAAAAAAGAGCAAGGAAAATAATATAGTAGGGAGTGCTGTTACTCCTCGGGTGAAACGGAAAAGGTTCTGCCGTCGAGATTCTGCTGGTACTTATAGTGCAGTAGAAGGTCCAAGTCCACCGGCTAAATCTACAAACACAGTATCACCTGCTCCACCAGCTGCAGCATCCGCTTCAACTGTACCAGCATCTCAACCAGTTACTCGTTTGTTTGCTCCGAAACTGGCTAGTTCTCAAGCTGCCTTCACACCTAACACTACTTCCGAAGCACTACTGACACAACATGACTTGGCAAGATCAGATGAACCTCATGAGCATCAACACCAAGATGGTACCTGACCGAGTCAAGTTGCAGTTGCATGCTCCTTTATATGTACTCTCACAGTTTGATGTACACTAACACTTTCCATATTCGTTGTTGAACTAGCGCCACGGCGCAAGCGGAAACAGACATCAGGGATAATGCTTGATAGATTAACAAAATCTAAAGGAGGAAGAATGGAGATCCATTTTGAGGCAGGTTTAAAAAGGCCACGTGATGCTACAGAGTCAGCCAAGTTAGTATCAGAGGCAACCGTTGTCGTTAGGTGTCATGCACGTATCCTCCCAACGTGGATCCAGTACAGGAATGAGAAAGACAATACCCAGTTTAACACCTTCCTTGACTGTTTATCCGTAAGTAATGTTATTCATCGCAATTAGTAATATTGTCTTGCTCTATCCCATACTTTCTAGCTTCCTCCTAATAAGACTTACATTCTTTTTTCAATAGATGAGGTTCAAGTTGGATCCGAAAGATGATGCAACTAGACAAGCATGCACTCATGTTTTTCAGTCTGCTCTGCGACAGTATCGATACCACCTTAGAAAATCTCACTTTGAAGGCAAGGCTAACAATGAAATCGCCCAAACATCTCCAGTGGAATATATTACAGATGAAGACTGGACAGCCCTTGTTAAACACTGGTCTGATCCAAAGTATCAGGTAGGTTATATGTATTTGATCAGACCACATATTGAACTTGTATTTATGTATGTGCCTTACAAGTGTATCTTCTTCTAGGCTAACTGTTTGAAGAACAAAACCAACCGTTCTAAAGTGAAATTCCAACAGACCATAGGATCTCGTAGCTATATTGCACACTGCGAGGCTCTTGTAAATAGCTGCTACTTCCTTCTTTTTTGTGCCATATTATCGTATCTATATTGACTTGTTCCAAATACAGAGGAAATCCCGTGCGGACCAAAAAGAACCTGAACCGAATGCAGTGCAAATCTTCAAGGATTGCCACACCAGCAAGATGAAGGGCATGAGCACACTAGTTCAAGCCGCTGTTGTAAGTCCTTACTCCTCCTGCCTTGAACTGATTGGTATTGTGATGTGTTCATTTAACTACTTGGTTTGCAGCCAATGTCAGTTACTCTGTTCACTTTTATTCACAGTTGTCTTAACGTATCATTTCACCTTACATGGTTTAAAAGAGATGAAGGATATTCTTTTGGTCTTGATCTGTAATCTAGTTGTTATGTTCACGTGCGCACACAATGATAAAATAGCATGTTTGTTTTCTATCTGTTTGCCCATGATATGAATGATGTCATACTATGTGCATCCTACTTTAAACCATGTCTCTTTATCCTTAGATGTCAACGAATGTGAGGAAATAGACAATACAGTAGGCATGCTACATGGACATATGTTCCGAAAGTGATTTTATTATGTAGTTGGCACTACAATACATGCTAATGTATTATAGTAGTTCACCAAAATAAGTTATGTATAAACGTTTAACCTACTTTGTTTGTTTTTGTCTCATTAGTAACTTATCTGGTACACTAATCTACAAGTTCAAACTTTCAGGAAGCTATGGAACAAATGATTGAACAGCCACAACCACCTGAAGGTGACGAGGCTACTATAGGCACAATGTCACCTCTTGCTGCAGTGCGTCAGTATCTCTCCACTAACAGTGCAAAAAGCACCTTCCTGCGTAATTCTGGGTTGGTTGTCAAGGTAACCTCGTCCAAATCGCCTACTGAACAAAATCTTCCTGCTAGACAGAGTGATATATCTGTGCTCCAGACACAAGTCCATTCCCTAATGGACGTTGTTTCGGAAACAAGAATAGTGGTTGAGAAATGTCGTCAAGATATGAATGGTTTTGAAACCAAACTATCAGACATTTGCTTCATTGTTCAAGAGCAATGGCGGAAAAAGGTGGAGATCGTGCTACTCCATCAGATTCTACAGCCTGAAACATTAGCACTCAGGTCAAATGATCTGTGCTTCTATACATCTGATGGTGCTTTTATCTGGAAGAACTGTAAACTTTATGCCAATAGGCCTTTTGTTGTATGGTTGGAATTTATTTTGTTGTGAGACAACATTTATGATGCTGCCTCAGGCTGCAGTAATTACAACGCTATTTTTGTATAGTGTAGGTTTATCTTAGTAATGTATTCAGCCGAAAGCTTCGTAGGAGCCCAACATGCCAACATTCGTCGGGCCCATTCCAATTGGGCTAAAAACGATTACGGGCCGAAATTGGCATGTAGCCCACTAAAAATATCTGAGCCTAAATCAGCATAAGCTTTCATATTTTTCTGGTAGGCCTGTGCCCATAGTGGGCCTTTAACAGGCCTAAACATAATTTGGGCCCTCAGTAAAAATAGGCCATTTACAGGTGTAAATATCTCGAGCCCATAAAATACATGGGCCTTTAATAGACTGAAACTGAGATTGGGCCCTGATTGTGCCAAATAACCCACTGGACTTTAACAGGCCGAATTTCGGACGGGCCGTAAATGCGCTGACCTAATACACGGGCCTTTAACAGGCCGGAGCTTTGGTCGGGCTAGATTATCGTCATTTCTATATGGGCCGTTAATGGGCCCGATATGATGTTGGGCCACATATGGCCCATGGTTTACGTCCGGCGTTAATAGGCCGAAAATGACAACAGGCCGAAAGTGGCCCAAAGCTATAGTGGGCCTCTAACAGGCCGAATGTGAGACATGGCCGAATATGACCCAAATCCTTCACGGTCATTTATGGGCCGAAAGTTTTGATGGCCTGTAAATGGGCCCAAATGAAGCCGGACCTTTAACAGGCCGAAAATACACCGGGCTGTAATTCGGCCCAATTACTTAGCGGACTGTTAACGGGCCAGAAGTGACCATGGGCCACGTTGATGACAAGTTTAGGACAGGCCGTTGACGGGCCGATTTGATAGAGAATGCTGGGCCTTTAGCTGGGCCGGCCCATTATGGTCGGCAGAATCTTGTGGGCCTTTAGCTGGGCCGGCCCATTGTGGTCCGCAAAATCTTGTGGGCCTTTAGCTGGGCCGGCCCATTATGGTCTGCAAAATCATGTGGGCCTTTAGCTGGGCCGGCCCATTATGGTCTACTAAATTTTGTGGGCCTTTAGCTGGGCCAGCCCATTATGGTCTACTAAATCTTATGGGCCTTTAGTTGGGCCGGCCCATTTAATCTTTGTGGGCCACTTTTGGGCCGGTCCACGTGTCAACATATCATAGGCCCATCTCGATCGTTGGATGAGTGACACCTATGCCAACGCAGAGCTGACGCGTGGATCCGTCAGCCAATGAGAATTTTACACATGGAAAATCGGCATTGGTCGTGGCTATTAATGGGTTATCAGATCCAAAATCCGACCCAATAGCTTAACGGCGTTCTGTTACGGTGGATGCCACGTGTCGGTCACCCTTGACGAAAGCACTTCTGTGATGCGCGAATTAACGTCATGGAAGTGGACACTTCCGTGATGATAATTTTGGCAATGTCATGGAACACTTCTACGACAGCACAGGTATGACTATCTTGATTCTGTCATAAATTTGTCATGGATGTACATGCATGACAAAAAACGCGACCTACTGTGACAAACACGTATCATCACGAAAGTGTATTTTTTTGTAGTGTGGAGCCCATGGGAGTCCTACTCCCTTTACGCCCAGGGTCCGGAAGGTCGCCTTGAGGCGCCCCCAGGACTACATCCCCTTGGCTCGGTGCCTTTTGAGACAACACCTCGGCGTTGTCCGTAGGGCGAGGGGTGGAGGCGGTCGGAAGAGAACCGCTATTCATATCCGACGAGTCCAATGAACCGCTCGACGAAGATACGTCAAGATGAGCTCGGGACAGACTGCATAATCTTGTTTGGCATGAGGAAAAGCAGTGCAATAAAACATACCATGAATTACTATGGTGTCCGGATACTTACGACTTCACCAGGGGCTTGACCCTGGGTAGCCACTCGTCGCCGATGTAGGCAACTGTCGTGGAGCAGTCCGGAGGGAGGGTCCTTCCCTTCTTGGACCCTTCTGCCTCCCCGGTTGGGTCGGCCTTCCTTTTCTTGGCTCCCCCGGCTAGGGGGGGAGAACTTTCCTCCTCCTCCTCCTCGTTTTCATGGGAGGGGTGCGTGTCGAAGTCATTGGACGATGAGTCCGATACAACCTTGCGCCGGAGAACCTTGCGCCAGCATCTCCGTTAGGAGAGCATCTGCAGGATATTTAGGCAGGGGCTGGGCAATTGAGCTCCTCCGCTGTCTTTATCCAGTCCTGTTAATGACATGGAAGCTTAGGTCCCGCACATGATTCAACTGGGGCAAATAAATGCCCTGTGAGATATCGAAACTTACCGGATTGGCATGGCGCTTTGCGCTGAGTCCGCGGTCCTCGGTGAGGGAAGGAGGTACCTCGGCGCCCTTGAACAGCACCCTCCAGACGTCCTTGTGCATCGTGTTGTAGAGCTCTCGCAGCGTCTGGTGCCAGGCCGGGTCGAACTCCCACAAATCGAATGCCCATCGTTGACACGGGAGAATCCGGCGGAAGAGCATGACCTGGACCACGTTGACGATCTTGATTTTTTTGCTCATCATGTTCCTGATGCAGGTCTGGAGTCCGGTCAGCTCTACCGAAGAACCCCAGGACAGGCCCTTCTCTTTCCAGGAAGTGAGCCGCGTGGGGATTCCAGATCGAAATTTGGGGGCCGCCACCCAGTTGGTCTCGCGCGGCTCGGTGATGTAGAACCACCCCGATTGCCACCCCTTTATGGTCTCCACATAGGAGCCTTCGAGCCAGGTGACGTTAGGTATTTTCCCACCATGGCGCCTTCGCACTCTGCTTTCTAGCCGACCACCACCTTCGGTTTAACATTGAAGGTCTTCAGCCACAGGCCGAAGTGGGGCCTGATGCGGAGGAAGGCCTCGCACACGACGATAAACGCCAAGATGTTGAGGATGAAATTGGGGTCCAGATCATGAAAATCCAGCCCGTAGTAGAACATGAGCCCGCGGACAAACGCGTGGAGGGGAAATCCCAGTCCACGGACGAAGTGGGTAAGAAAAACTACCCTCTCATGGGGTTCGGGCGTAGGGATGAGCTGCCCTACATCTGGCAACCGGTGTGCGATATCCGCGGCCAGATATCCGGCTTCCCATAACTTTGTGATGTTCTCCTCCGTGACGGAGGAGACCATCCACTTGCCTCCCGCTCCGGACATGTTCGGAGTGGTTTGAGAAGAAAGACACGAACTTGGGCGTTGGAGCTCGAGTGTGCGAGAGTGGGTAAGCAAGGAGGAAGAAGGCGTTGGTGAAAAGAGTGAATCCTAATCCCTTTATAAGGGTGGAAGAGGCGATGCGCCTCCCCACTTGCCTGGTAAAATCGCTTATTCCCCAAGCGCCGTAATTGATGGCGCGGTTGGGTTACCCACGTCCATATTGATGAGAATCCCATAATAAGGGGGACACGATCTCTGCTTTGACAAGACGTGTCAAGAAAACCGCCTCGCGATATGTGCGGTGCTGGTTGAGAAAAATGGTTCGAATAATGACCGGGCCATGGTGTGATGTCGTGCTATCAAAACATGTTAGAAGATTAGATTTGTGGAAATATTATTCTCTCTACGGTGGTATGTGGAACTTGTTTTGCAGAGCCGGACACTATCCTTATGTTCAAAATCTTCCATGGGGTACTCGGAGGAGAAAACCGCCTTGCAATGCCGAAGATAATACTGTGCGCTGGACTCATCATCATTGAAGCCTGTTCAGGGGCTACTGAGGGAGTCCTAGATTAGGGGGTCTCCGGACAGCCGGACTATATCCTTTGGCTGGACTGTTGGACTATGAGGATACAAGATTGAAGACTTCGTCCCGCGTCCGGATGGGACTCTCCTTGGCGTGGAAGTTAAGCTAGGCAATACGGATATGTAGATCTCCTCCCTTGTAACCGACTCTGTGTAACCCTAGCCCCCTCCGGTGTCTATATAACTGGAGGGTTTAGTCCGTAGGACAACATACAATCATACCATAGGCTAGCTTCTAGGGTTTAGCCTCTACAATCTCGTGGTAGATCAACTCTTCTAATACTCATATCATCAAGAACAATCAAGAAGGACATAGGGTATTACCTCCATCAACAGGGCCCGAACCTAGGTAAACATCGTGTCCATTGCCTCCTGTTACCATCCGCCTTAGACGCACAGTTCGGGATCCCCTACCCGAGATCCGCCGGTTTTGACACCGACAATAACTTTGAGGTGGTTTCGTACCCTACCATAATCTCTTCGTTTGTTCTCCGCTATTAGTGACTTTGGAGTGACTCTTTGTTGCATGCTGAGGGATAGTTATATGATCCGATTATGTTATTATTGTTGAGAGAACTTGCACTAGTGAAAGTATGAACCCTAGGCCTTGTTTCAACGCATTGCAATACTGTTTGTGCTTACTTTTATCATTAGTTACCTTGCTGTTTTTATATTTTCAGATTACAAAAACCTTTATCTACCATCCATATTGCACTAGTATCACCATATCTTTGCCGAACTAGTGCACCTATACAATTTACCATTGTATTGGGTGTGTTGGGGACATAGGAGACTCTTTGTTATTTGGTTGCAGGGTTGTTTGAGAGAGACCATCTTAATCCTACGCCTCCCACGGATTGATAAACCTTAGGTCATCCACTTGATGGAAATTTGCTACTGTCCTACAAACCTCTGCACCTGGAGGCCCAACAACGTCTACGAGAAGAAGGTTGTGTTGTAGACATCAAGCTCTTTTCTGGCGCCGTTGCCGGGGAGGTTAGTGCTTGAAGGTATATCTTTAGATCTTGCAATCGTATCTTTTAGTTTCTTGTTTTAGCACTTGTTTAGTTTATGAAAGAAAACTACAAAAAAATGGAATTGAGTTTGCCTCATACGCTTCATCTTTTTAATATCTTTCGTGAGAATGATGGAAAGGAAAATTGTGCTCAAATGCTAGAAGAAGAAGTCTCTAAAATGTTTGGCACAAAATCTTTGAATGATGAGCATGATTGCAATGTTGTTAGTATGAACTCCTTGAATATACATAGTACTAATGATTATTGCACTCGTCATGATGAAAATGTCTCTTATAAGCATGTCAACTTTTGTGGAGTGCATAGAGTTTGCAGGTACACACCAAATAGGGAAGATAGATTTTGCAAGAGGCATAAGTATTTGGAAACTAAGTGGTTGCAAGAGAGGCTAAATGTTTGTGCTGAAAATTTAAAATTTCTTCACCATACTTGTGAACTTTGCAATGAACATGGTCATTTAAATCTTCGATGCATATTGTTCCATTATCGTATCGTGTCCAAAAATTGTGATGATTTGATTTCCCTTGCACATCATAATGAACTTAGTTTTCTTTTGGGTTATGAAGAAATGAAACGTATAACTAAGCATATTCTAGAATATAACCTTGAGAAATTCCTTGATATTGATCTAGAAGAAATTTTTATGTACTATGCGGTGAATTGCATTGAAAATCCTTATATTGCCAATTACATAAAGAAAAGAAAACAAATAGAGGATGAACAGAATACTAATGAAAGGGAAGAGGCTTCCCAATATCCTCCTATTATTTCTTATGATGAATCAGGTAACGAGGAGGAGCCTCCTATTCAACCAATCTCATCAATAAGAAGCTCCGAAAAGAGGAGTAAACCTACACATGATGTGAAGAAGAAAAAGAAAAGACGGAGAAGCAAAGGTAAAAATGTATCCCTCCCAAATGATGTTGCTCCTATTACTCATTGTGATGATGATAATTTTTATACTATTGGTGCTATCCATACTATTAATGATGAGAGTGATTATGCTTATGATATGAAAAGGCCCAAGCTTGGGGATGCTATGTTTGATGAGAATGACATGTTTGAGAATGTATTTTCTGGAAATAATGTTAGTCCCAAGCTTGGGGATGCTATGTTTAATGAAGATGATGTTTGTAGTCTCCCAAGTTTTGATATGCAAATTTATTATGATGATAGCATGCCTCCTACTTATGATGATTATATTAATGAAAGTGGGTTTGGAAGAGTGTCAACTTTAGGAAGTAATGATCCCACTATTTTGAAGAATGTTGAATCTTATTGTGATAATTCTAAAAGTGGATTTGGAGAGGTCATGACTTTATTTAGTAATGATTCCACTATCTTGGAAGAGGTTTCAATTGATTATGATGAGAACAAAGTTGCTACCTATGATGATTATCGTGATCACACTTATGCTATAAAAAGTAGTGATGATTATATTTATAAAACTTGTCATGATTATGATTACCCTTTTTCTGAACATTACTCTTTTAATGTGGAAACAATTTATAGTATTCGAGTCTCTTATGATACCCCCACTATTCTGAATGAGAAGAATTTTGCTTATGTGGAGAGTAATAAAATTTCTATGCTTGTAGATCATGAAAAGAATGCTTTAGGTGCTGGTTATATTGTTGAATTCATCCATGATGGTACTGAAAATTACTATGAGGGAGGAACATATGCTTGTAGGAATTGCAATAATATCAAGTTTCCTCTCTATGTGCTTAAAGTTTTGAAGTTATGCTTGTTTTACCTTCCTATGCAAGTTGATTCTTGTTCCCACAAGTTGTTTGCTCACAAAATCCCTGTGCATAGGAAGTGGGTTAGACTTAAATGTGCTAGTCATACTCTTCATGATGCTCTCTTTATGTTATAATTCTTATCTTTTATGTGAGCATCATTGAAATCATCATGCCTAGCTAGGGGCGTTAAACAATAGCGCTTGTTGGGAGGCAACCCAATTTTATTTTTGTTACTTGCTTTTTGTTCCTGTTTAGTAATAAATAATTTATCTAGCCTCTGTTTAGATGTGGTTTTATGTTTTAATTAGTGTTTGTGCCAAGTAGAACCTTTGGGAAGACTTGGGTGAAGTCTTTGCGATCTTGCTGTAAAAAACAGAAACTTTAGTGCTCACGAGATTAGCTGCCATTTTTTACTGGAGAGTGCTATTAAGTTGATTCTTTTTAAGAGGATTAATAGACAAATTACTCAGGTCCACCAATTTATTTGAGAATTTTATGAGGGCCATAAGTATACGTTTGATACAGATTACTACAGACTGTTCTGTTTTTGAAAGATTATGTTTTCCATGTGTTGTTTGCTTATTTTGATGAATCTATGAGTAGTATTGGAGGGTATGAACCATAGAGAAGTTGGAATACAGTAGATATTACACCAATATTAATTTAGAATGAGTTCACAACAGTACCTAAGTGGCGATTTATTTTCTTATACTAACGGAGCTTACGAGCTTTTTGTTAAGTTTTGTGTTGTGAAGTTTTCAAGTTTTTGGTAAAGATTCGATGGACTATGGAATAAGGAGTGGCAACAGCCTAAGCTTGGGGATGCCCAAGGAACCTGTTGGAGTAAATAGCCATGGGTGGCCTAGCCGGCTTCCCCTGGCACTTCTGAAAAAGTTACGAGCCCGCCCGGCTCTCAAGAGTCCAAGACATGGGGCCGCCTTCCCCTAACCGGCTGTCATCAAGGCCGGTTTTCGGAAGGCGGTCCGACTTTAACCCTCATAAGAGGGCCGACACCAAGAAGCCGGCTGTGAGAAGGCCGACTCCTTCGAGCCGGCTCCCCGTAAAGCAGTCAAGACCGTACCCACAAAGTTTGCACCCACCTAACGGCGGTGCGACGGGGCGTGGCTACAGAAGAGCCTGCCACCCTCGAATCCCGGGGCACGCCTGGCACAGTGCGCCGTACGGGGTAGGCATGACCCGTCCGGCGTAGCACTGTTGCCATGTTGACCCTGGCCTCACCCACGACAGGCCGCCAGCGCGGCCCACAGGCGGTGGGCCCCTTTACGCAGAGAGACGGCCGAAGGCGGCCACGCTTCCAACAAGCCGGCCTGAGACAGAGCCGGCTCCCCGCAGCCGGCTTGCCGCTTCCCTCGAAGAAGACGCCCCATTAAGGAGACAAGACGCGGTAAGGCTACAGCGATCGTCCGACAGGCGGCGGTACTGTAGCCGCGCTTACCACGACGAAGCTCACGTCACCAAGATGAAGCCACAATGACCAGCCGTTGACCTGGCCCCGGACAGTGGGGCCTGCCAGTCGACCAAGGAGTTGACAGCCGGAGGGACCCACCAGTCGGCGGGCCCCAGCAGCCGGCACAGAAGCCGGCGGGCGCAGTCACAGACGGCTGGGCCCCGCGCCCAGCCGGATTACCATTGTACCCCCGGGGGGTAGGCCTATATAAACCCCCCGGAGCACCCATGTAAAGGGTTCGACCCCCTGCTAGCTCTAGACACCACATAAGGAGAAGAAGCAGGCTAGCCGTGCCCTTTCTTCCTCCTCCCCCCAAACAGCTCAAGGAGCGTCGTGTAGCTACTCGATTCATCTAGTGAGCATGCGGAGACCCCGCAGAGCAGCAGTAGGGGTGTTATCTCCTCGGAGAGCCCCGAAGCTGGGTAAGATCCGCCGGCGTGCATGTCTTCGCCTCATCCCGCTTCCAGGCACCGGCAATGTCTTACTGGTTCCCACAAAGATAAGCCACCCGTTGGCATATGTCGCACCCACCACCCGACATTTGGCGCCCACCGTGGGGCCAGGCGCACCGTCGTCCGGAGACCTGTTCTGGACGGGAACCCTTTTCCTCCCCAGCGAGCGTAGCCAGCCCGGCACGCCCGATGGCGCTTGCCACGACGCGCTGCGGGGCGTCACCAGCATCTGCGCGGCAAGCGGCCTCGCCGATCTCCCCGACGAGACCTTCACCTCCGACGAGCTCGCCTCCGATGCGGCCACTGACCGCCTCGCCAGCCTTCTCTGCCAGCTCCATGTCTCCAGCGAGCCCGCTGCGGACCTGGAGTCGGTTGGCTCCACCGACCCGATGCCTGTCGACTCCGACACGGCCTCCTACGACGCCTTCCCGCTTCCTCGAACCGACGGCCACGATGCTATCACCGCCGAAGTGATGGTTGTCGGCCACAGCGGCCCGGCCGACGAGAGCGCCCGCGACGCCTCGCGCGCGGTGGCCCACGACTTGTCCGCTCCTCTCCCGGCCGACGCCGACGACGAAGCACTGGAAGCACGCCGCCTCGCTCTCCTCGCAGAGGGCCGGAGGCTGGCCTCCGTAAGACGCCTCACTGAGGCCTACCGGCGCGAGGCTGACTGCGCCGCCTTCGGCACGCCGGCCCCGGGCAGGCCAAGCCGGGCCGGCCTTGTCAAGCAACGCGGCGCCGTCATCGCCGACACGCTGGGAGTCGACCGCCCGGTCTATGCCACTCCGCTCGAGAACTTGCGTGCCGCCAGGCGGCCGTAGACGAGCTGGACGGCCTGGAGGCCGAAGACCTTCCCCACATGACCTGGCGCATCCAGCAGTTGATTGACGCCGCCACGCAGCGGCACGAAGCCGACGCTCGCGCGGAAAGCCTTCCCCCACGCCGAGAGCACGACGCGACATCCCGGACGCCGACTATGAGCAATACCCGCGCGCGACGCGAGAAGGAGCCGGCTACCAGCCGCAGCGGGACCCGGATCTCCATCGAGCGGGACGTGGACGGTCATCCCCGAGCCATGGAGTGGCGGGGCGACCCGCCTCCGCCTCCGCCCCGTGGAGAGAGATATCCCGCCTCACCGCCAGTGGCGCACCCGACTCTCAGCGGCCGGCTGGGCCGCCGCGAAGGAATCGGCGAGAACGACGCCCGTCATCGGCTCGACCGCCTGGCGCGATCCCTGGCATTGGAAGAAGAAGACGATGTTGGCCCGCCTTGTTTTGGCCCCCGCATCCGCGACGAGCCCTTTCCCAAAGGGTTCCCGCTCCCAAGAGACACTCCCAAGTACAACGGCTCCGTGAAGCCGGAGGATTGGTTGATCGACTACTCCACCGCGGTTAGCATAGCCAACGGCAACCGGCGCGTCGCCGTGAAATACGTGCTCCTCATGCTGCAGGGCACGGCGCGGACCTGGCTCAACAGCCTCAAGCCGCGTAGCATCAACAGCTGGCTAGACTTCACAGAAGCCTTCATCCGCAACTTCACCAGCACCTACAAGCGGGCTCCCAAGCCCAGACAGCTCTCCTTGTGCGTACAAGGCCCCGCCGAGTCCACTCGCGATTACCTCACGCGTTGGGCCGAGCTCCGCAACTCCTGTGAAGGGGTGCACGAGGTGCAAGCCATAGAGTACTTCACAGCCGGGTGCCGAGAAGGCACCCTCCTCAAGCACAAGCTCCTCTGCGACGAGCCGGCTACCCTCGATGAGCTTCTGGACATAGCGGACAAGTACGCCACCGCCGACTCCTCGATGAAGACCGAGCTTCGGGTAGACGCGTCCGGAAAGGTGCTCAACCCGGCGCCCAAGACGCCGGCTGGAGAACCCGGCCGACACCCCAACTCGAACGACAACAAGCGCAAGGGCCCCGCGCCGCCTCCCGCTAGCCGGCAGGTGGCCACGGTCGAAGATGCGCCGCCTGAAGAACGACCGGCGCCCAAGAAGCCCAAGGGCGGCAGGCCAGCTTGGCAGCCCGCCTTCTCCTACGAGCAAACCCTCGACGCCCCTTGCAAGTTCCACAGCGGCGCGAAGCCGTCCAACCACACGACCCGGAAGTGCAACTGGCTCACCCGAATCTCTAAGGGCGAGGGGCTCTTGCCACCTCCGCCTGCCGGCCCGCCGCCTCCACCTCCGCCGCCTCCGGCCGCTCGGCCCGCAGTCGGAGCCGTGCATGACGAGTTTCCTGATGAGCAAGCAACCTACATCGTCTTTACAAGCCAGCCCGAAGACCGGCGCAGCAAACGCCGAGAGCACCAGGAAGTCAGCGTGGTCACTGCCAACCCCGCCGGACACATGCATTGGTCAGAAAAGCCCATCAGCTGGAGCCGGGCCGACCATCCGGAGGTGATGCCGTCTCCCGGCTCTTATGCTTTGGTCCTGGAAGCCACCCTTGCAACGGACAGATGCGCCGCCCGCTTCTCCCGTGTGCTGATAGACGGCGGGAGCAGCATCAACATCCTGTATCGTGACACCCTGGAGAAGTTGAACGTCAAGACAAAACAGCTCACGCCCACTCAGACAGTGTTCCACGGCATTGTACCCGGCCTGTCCTGCGCCCCCATTGGCAAAGTCAAGATTGATGTACTTTTTGGGGACAAGGAGCATTTCCGCTGGGAAGCGATCTGGTTTGAAGTGGTGGACCTGGAGAGCCCTTACCATGCATTGCTGGGCCGACCTGCCTTGGCCAAATTCATGGCGGTCCCCCACTATGCGTACCTCAAGATGAAGATACCAAGCACCAAAGGCGTCATCACCGTAGTCGGTGACTACAAGAAGTCCTCCGAGTGCGCAGCGGCCAGCAGCCGGCTGGCCGAGTCCCTTGTGATCGCCGAAGAGAAGAAGATGCTGGACCGAGTCGTGGCCATAGCCGGCAAGCAGTCGGCCGTGTCCCCCGACCCCAAGGAGCATGATACTCAAGGGTCTTTTCAGCCGGCCAAGGAGACGAAGAAGATACCTCTTGACCCCGAGCATCCAGAGAGGTTTGCCGTCATCGGGGAAACCTGAACAGCAAATAGGAAGGCGAGCTCGCCGATTTCCTCCATGAGAATCAGGACATCTTTGCATGGTCCCCCAAGGACATGCCGGGTGTTCCGAGGAAATTCGCCGAGCACAAACTACATGTTCGAGAAGACGCAAAGCCAGTCAGAAAACCCCTTCGCTGACTGTCGGAGGAGAAACGCAGGATTGTAGGGGAAGAGATAGCCCGGCTCTTGGCGGCCGGCTTTATCATGGAAGTTTTCTTTCCAGAGTGGCTCGCCAACCCGGTCCTTGTGCTAAAGAAGAATAACAAGTGGCGCATGTGTATAGACTACACAAGTCTCAACAAGGCCTGCCCCAAAGACCCTTTTGCCCTGCCGAGGATAGACCAAGTGATAGACTCCACAGCCGGATGCGAGTTGTTGAGTTTTTTGGATGCTTACTCCGGATATCACCAGATAAAGCTAGACCCGGATGACCGCCTGAAGACCGCCTTCATCACGCCGTTCGGAGCCTTCTGCTACCTGACTATGACATTCGGCTTGAGAAATGCCGGTGCCACCTTTCAGCGTTGCATGCAGAAGTGCCTCCTCAAGCAGCTCGGCAAGAATGCCCACGTTTACGTGGACAACATCGTGGTGAAGACGGAGAAGCGTGGCACCTTGCTGGAAGACCTCAAGGAAACATTTGAGAACCTGCGCCGGTTCCAAATCAAGCTCAACCCCGAGAAATGCGTGTTCGGGGTGCCAGCCGGCCAGCTCCTGGGCTTCCTGGTCTCCGAACGCGGCATCGAATGCAACCCGGCGAAGATCAAGGCCATCGAGAGAATGGCGATCCCTACCAAGCTTCGAGACATTCAGAAGTTCACCGGGTGCTTGGCCTCCTTGAACCGCTTCATGAGCCGGCTCGGAGAGAAAGCCCTCCCCCTCTACCGCCTCATGAAGAAGAGCACTCACTTCGAGTGGAACGACCAGGCCGACCAAGCTTTCCACGAGTTGAAGAAGATGCTGGCCACGCTGCCTGTCCTCGCGGCGCCGACCGAGAAAGAGCCCATGCTCCTTTACATCGCTGCAACCAGCCGGGTGGTCAGCACCGTCATCGTAGTCCAGCGCCCGGAAGAAGGCCGAGCCCAGCCGGTCCAGAGGCCGGTGTACTATTTGAGCGAGGTGCTGTCCGCCTCGAAGCAAAACTACCCGCACTACCAAAAGATGTGTTACGGCGTGTACTTCACCGCCAAGAAGCTGAAGCCCTACTTTCAAGAGCATCCCGTCACGGTCGTATGCACTGCCCCGCTAGCCGAGATCATAGGCAGCCGAGATGCATCCGGCCGGGTGGCGAAATGGGCCATCGAGCTAGCCCCGTACACGATCTTCTACCAACCCCGCACTGCTATCAAGTCCCAAGCACTGGCCGACTTCCTCGTCGACTGGGCCGAGACCCAGTACTTGCCGCCGGCTCCCGACTCCACCCATTGGCGCATGCACTTCGACGGGTCCAAGATGCGCACTGGCTTGGGAGCCGGCATCGTCCTTACCTCTCCCAAAGGCGACAAGCTCAGATACACGCTACAAATCCACTTTGCCGCCTCCAACAATGTGGCCGAGTATGAGGCGCTCATACATGGGCTCCGGCTTGCCAAAGAACTTGGCATTCGCCGGATACTATGTTATGGTGACTCGGACCTGGTAGTCCAGCAGTCATCCGGCGACTGGGACGCCAAGGACGCAAATATGGCGAGCTACCGTTTCCTAGTCCAACAACTCAGCGGATACTTTGAAGGATGCGACTTCCTCCACGTACCTCGAGCCGACAACGAGCCAGCCGATGCCCTGGCTCGAATAGGCTCCACTCGGCAAGCAATCCCAACCGGCGTCGCTCTACAACGCCTCCTCAAGCCGTCCATCAAGCCGTCTCCGGAATCCGATTCCATCTTCGTGCCGCCTGACCCCGATGCGGCCAGTTCTGGCTCGAAGAATCAAGTGGCCGACCCCAAGACCCCCGTAGCCGGCCCGGGGACTTCGGCAGCTGGCTCAGGGACTTCGGTAGCCGGCTCGGGGACTGCGGTAGCCGGCCGGGGGAGTGCGGCAGCCGGCTCGGGGACTGCACTGGCACTACAGCCGGCAGCTGAATCCAGCACCTCACCACCCAGCCCGCCCACCCTGGTGGCAGTAGCCACTTTGGCAGTAGAAGAAGTCGCGGCCCCGTCATGGGCTCAGTCCATCCTCAACTTCCTAGTAAATCAAGACCTGCCGGCTGATGAAACAGAAGCAAGACAAGTCCAGCGCCGAGCCGGAGCATACACAATCGTCAACAGAGAACTACTCAAGCGCAGAGTCACCGGAGTCCTCCAACGATGCGTCGAGCAAGAGAAGGGCATTGCAATCCTCGCAGACATTCACCAAGGAGAGTGCGGCCACCATGCGGCCTCAAGATCACTTGTCGCCAAAGCCTTCCGCCATGGTTTCTTCTGGCCGACTGCTTTGGACGACGCCAAAGAATTAGTCAAGCATTGCAAGGGATGCCAGCTCTTCAGCTCCAAGCAACACATGCCGGCTTCGGCACTCAAGACCATTCCCCTCACTTGGCCCTTTGCTGTTTGGGGACTGGACATGGTGGGCCCATTCAAGACAGCGCGCGGCGGCATGACGCATTTGCTCGTCGCCGTGGACAAATTCACCAAGTGAGTTGAGGCGAAGCCGATCAAGAAGCTGAATGGGCCGACTGCCGTGACGTTCATCGCGGACATAACAACTCGGTACGGCGTGCCGCACAGCATCATCACCGACAATGGCACGAATTTTGCCAAAGGAGCCTTGGCACGTTTCTGCGCAGCCCAAGGTATCCGGCTGGACCTAGCATCCGTCGCCCACCCGCAGTCAAACAGCCAGGTCGAGCGAGCCAACGACCTCATCCTCACCGGCATCAAGCCCCGATTGGTTGTACCTCTGGAGCGCTCAGCCGGCTGTTGGCTTGATGAGCTGCCGGCTGTCCTCTGGAGTCTGCGCACTACACCAAACAAGTCAACCGGCTTCACCCCTTTCTTCCTTGTGTATGGTGCCGAGGCGGTCATCCCAACTGACATCGAATTCGACTCGCCTCGAGTAACCATGTACACGGAAGCGGAGGCCAAGGAAGCACGAGAAGACGGCGTCGACCTGCTGGAAGAAAGCCGGCTGTTGGCTCTCAGCCGGTCTGCAATTTACCAGCAGGGTTTGCGCCGCTACCACAACCGGAAGGTCAGGCCAAGATCTTTCCAAGAGGGCGACCTTGTGCTCCGGCTGATTCAGCGAACAGCCGGCCAGCACAAGCTCTCAGCCCCTTGGGAAGGCCCTTTCGTCATCAGCAGAGCTCTAGGCAACGACTCCTACTACCTGATCGACGCACAGAAGCCGAAGGCACGCAAGAGAGACGACTCCGGCAAGGAGTCGGAACGGCCATGGAATGCCAACCTCCTTCGAAGATTTTACAGTTGAAAGGCAGTATGTATCACGCTAACTTTTGTATTAAGTACAAGACAATAGGCTCCCCGAGGAGGGCTCGGGGACTGCCATCCCTTATTTATGAATGAAAAGTATCATGCTTATGACCTTGTCGTATCATTTACTTTTTCCGTCCGACACCGAGTTCGACTAGTCGGCTCGGGGACTGGCCGACTGAAGTTATATTAGAAGTCCTACCCGCAGTCAGACAAGTAGTGTGCCGGCTCTCAAGCCTTCCCTTGCCAAAGTCGCAGTTCAAAGAACCGGGTTAAAGGTAGGAACGACCGCCCACACGAAAAACGGCTAGGGACTAACGGACTAATATAACAAAAGCCGGTTTTTCCCACACCGCCGACTGGCTACCAGAGTAGCCGGCCGGCCGGTTTCCATTCACTCTACTTTAAATCCAAGAAAGCTCAAGTACTTGCCTCGCCAAAGAGGGAAGGCGGCAAAGGAAAAAGCCTAAGGATGAACAAGCATACGCGAATGGAAACCAAGCATGCACATGATAATATTTACATAAAAAGACCTCCAAGAGGCCAGCATTCAACATAGTTTGGATACACCCCCAGTGGGTGGAACTCCGAAACTTAACAAAAGATTGTTCAAAGACAACAAAGCAGGAAAGATAAAAACGGCAGGTCAAGCTGGCGGAGCGGCCGACTGGTTGGCGGAGACGGTCGTGCCGGCTGAAGGAGCGGCCGGCTGACGAACTTCGGCTTGGTCGCCGCCTCCCGCAGAGGGCGCACTTCCACACGCCTCGTTGCTGGAGGCACGGTCGGCCTGAGGTCGGCTGGTTGTTCCACCAGCCGGCTCGACGTCTCCGCCGTCGTCGTATTCATCTTCTTCGCCCTCGTCGCTGGAGGCGATCTCCTCCGCCGAGTCCTCGCCCACCGTCGGGTTCAGCCCGAACCACTCCTCCAGCTACGCGACACCGTCATCATCGATTTCGGGCGCGAAAACGCTGATGTCGGTGCACTCGGTGATCGTTGAAGCCCGCTGGGCGATAGCCGGCCTCACCGCCTCCAGCTCCGCGTTGGCCTCCATCCGCCAAGTGCGCAGCTGGTCCAGGATCAGCCCTGGGTACCAAGCCCGGACGAATTCCAACGCCCGCCCGGCTCCGAGGCGGGCCGCTGACGCTTTCCAAGCCTCGAAGCGACCAACTGCGACTTCCAGCCAGTCGGCAGTTTGGCTCGGAGTGCGGGGGATCGTCTCGCCGGGCCAGAGGGCGGCCAGCACTTGCGCCCCGGCACGTTGGAGCCGGCGAAGCATCCGATGAGCCGGCTGCAACCGTGCCTGGACAGCCAGAAGCTGCTCCTCAAGGGTCCGGTTTGCATCCGGCGCGATGTCGGCCCCCGCTTGCCGGCGCGCCTCGTGATGGGCCTCAATGCTTTGGGCGGCGAAGGCGGAGTAGCCTGGGAAGTAATCTGCAAGAAACAACAAGCAAGAGCTCAAGATAAGTCAAAAAACCCAAGCGGCAAGGGGCAGGGGAGGGCCGAGAAAGGCAGCTTACCGTCGATCAAGTCCTCGATCCGGCCGAAGCCTTCGTCCAGGCCTCGCCGGGTCTCAGACCAGGTCGCCGCTGCCATCTCATATTCCGCCATCAAGGCGTCTTCGCTCTCCCGCGCCGCCTGCAGGGCCGTTTTGTGGCTTTCCTCTTGGTCGGCTAGCTTCTTGGCCAGGCGATCCCGTTCCTGGACCAAGGCAGTGCACTCGGCCTCTTTGGCGTAAAGGGCGGCCTTCGCTTCGCCAAGCTCCTTCCACAAGTCGGCGTTGGCCCCTGAAGGCAAAGAAAAAGAAAAATCAATAAGAAAAGAGTCGTCAAGAAAGATTCGACCCGACTGCGCAGCAGTCGGCCCGAATCTCGGGGACTACACCCAGTGGGTGCGCTGACGCGCCCCCACAGGAGACAAACAAAACCAAGTACTTACTTCGGCTGTCGGCCAGGTCGTCGGTCCGCCGGCTCAACTCTTGAGCCTGGGAGTCGAAGGCGGCAGCACGAAGGTTGTGGTATTCCTGAAAGTTTAGAAAGAAAGCAAAGTAAGGTGGTCGTCGAGAAAGATCTGACCCGACTGCGCAGCAGTCGGCCCGAATCTCGGGGACTACACCCAGTGGGTGCGCTGACGCGCCCACACGGAAGAAATCAAGAAAGCAAAGCAGCCAAGAGCGAAGGGCTCACCCGGACAGTGGTTCGCGTCGACAAGAACTCTTGGTTGAGCTGTTGCAGCAGGGCGGCTTGAGCTCGTAGCCGGCTCCGGACCCCTTGAGCCGCCGCTTCCAGCTTGCCGGTCCCCCCGCTGGGAGTCCACTCGGACACGGCAGAGCTGGCCGCCTCCAGATCTCCAGCCGGCTGGCCTGCGCCCGCGGCTCGGCGCAACTCCGGCGGAGCGGCGCCTCCTCCAGCACGCCGGCCCGGCACCAGCTGCACCTTGAGGCCGGCCCTGCTCTCCGGCTCACCTCCGGCCGGCTCCTCTGGCGCCGCTGATGATTGACCGCCTTGGCCCGCCCCGGTTGGCGCCGCAGGCGGCACTCTCCCTGCCAAGGCCACGGGGTCCTCCTCCCTCTCCAACAGCGGTGGGTCTTGGATGATCTCCACCGCCAAGGGCAACGGGGTGTCGGGGGCCACGGCTCGGAGAGGAACGGCGAGCAACGGAGGCTGGCTGCGTGAGCTTTCCGTCTCCGTCTCTGTGGGAGCCGCCTCCCTCTGGGCCTTGGCTACCACTTCGGCCTGCCCCTCTGCCGCCTGGGCGGCCGCCTTCTCCGCCGCCTCGCGCTCCTCCTGCGCTTCGCGGGCGTTCCGCTCTGTGGCCTCCCTAAGATCGGCGCGGGGGTCCACGCGGCGGGAGCTCGAGGACCCTCCAGCCGGCCCCACGACGGAGCCGCCCGGGCCCCGCTCAAGGGAAAGCGGCGCCCTGTCCAGCAAGCGAGGAAAAGTTAAGAAGAAATTCGAAGAAAAGAGAACAACAACGATGAGTGCGGCAAAGCAATTGAAGACTTACGCCGAGACCGCCTGGGGCTGTTGCACAGCCTTGCGGAAGCGGGCCGCCTTCGCGGCCGCGTCATCCCGCTTTGTCGCCGCGGCGGAAGGCTTGGACTTCTTCGGCCGACTGCCGAAGAGGCCTAGAGCGGCCCGGTGCTTCTGCGCGCCGCCGGCAGCCGGCGCGATAGACGAGCCCGCGCCCTGTTGGTCGGCCGCCGGCTGGCGACGCGGAGCGACTTCGGCTTCGAAATCGTCCGGCCAGTCCTCGAAGCTCGCGGTGAACTTTGAGCCTCCGGGCTCGGTGCTGTCCCCCACGACGGCGTCTTCCATGGCAGCCGCCCCAAGTCCGGGTCGTCAACATAATCCACTGTGCGGTCGGGGGCATATTGGCGTTCGATCCCTGCCACCCCGGCCGGCGGCGCAAGAAGAGGGTTCTGCTCAGAAAACCGACTGGTCAGAAGCCGGCCGACACGAAGCCGGCTGACGACAGAAAAGAAGATAAAGAGAGAAACTTACCACGGGTGGAGGATTCGCGCGAGAATACGGCGCCTTGCCGTATTGCCAGTCCCCGCTGAGCTTGCAGTTGGCAATGTAGTTGACCATGAGCGCCACCTCCGCGTGGGGCATTTCCCATGTGCTCAGCCGGCTTGGATCGAAGCGGCCGCTCATCTGGCACATCATGTGGGGCCGACTCTGGAGAGGGAGAATCCGGTGCTCCATGAAGGCGGCCACCAAGTCGGCCCCGCGCAGGCCTTCCGACTGGATCATCACCCGAAGCCGGGAGATGGCGGCGTTCCCGGCCGGAGACAACGACCGGGACAGGAAGCTCCACGAGGGCTACCTCCCAGCCGGCGGGCCGGCTACGTAAGCCGGCAGGTTGATGTAGTCTTCTCGCTCGGCGACGTTCTTCACATAGAAATAAGATCTCTGCCAGACCTTCACCGACTGGATCAGGGGGATGGGCGGGAACGGATTGTTCTCGCTCGCCCTCCTCATGGCGATGAAGGCTCCGTAGGGGGCGGGCACGCCGGCGACGACTGTGCCGAGTTTGCTCTGGAAGAACTCTCCCCAGAGCTCAAGCGTGGGGAGCAACCCCAAGAAGCCTTCGCAGAGGGAGACGAAGGCCGACAGCAGCATCACCGCATTGGGCGTGAGGTGATGCGGCTGGAGGTTGTAAAAGTCGAGGAAAGAACGCAGAAACCCGCTCGCCGGGAGGCCGAAGCCGCGCAGGCAGTGCGGGCGGAAGACAACCCGCTCGCCCTCCTCCGGCGCCGGCGAGATCTCCCTCTCGGGCGCCAGGCGGACCTGTACGCGGTCGGCGCCGGGCAGGCGCCGGGTCTGGCGAAGGAACTCCACGTGATCCTCATGGACGTTGGAGCCGTCCCAGGAGCTTGACAATGCCATGGGAGCGAGGTGGCGTGGAGACGCGGCGGCGCTGTGACAGGAGGCTGCGGCGGCAGCGAGAGGAAGAAGACGAGAGTTAGGAGGGACGGAGTGGGAGGGAGCGTGCGAACCTCTGTCGCTCCCCCTCCTCCCCCTACTTATAGGCTCACGTGGCGGAGCCGAGGAGGCGTGGCGTGGGGAAGCGTGGGGGTCGATCGTGCCCACTCCCCACGCCCCGCGATTATCGATCCTTAATGGCGAGACGAAAACTGCCTTGAGAAGGCGAGCGGCCCTGTGGGCCACAGGAGATCCGCGCCCGGACCGAGGCTCGCGAGTGGTGGGACCGGGCCTGCGGCGGCGTCCCATCGCGCGCGTGCGCTCACAGGATCCTGCCGCCACGTGGCCGCGAGAGGGCCCGTGGTCAGCACGCACGTCCCTTCTCCTCCCGCCTATGCGGGGTTATCTGAAGTCAGCGTACGCCCGCGAGGCCGGCTCCTCAGGATAGGAAGCTGACCAAGCTTCTCGTCCCCATTGCTCACCTCGGAGCTCGATCAGCTTCGGGGACTACTGTCGGAGTAAATAGCCATGGGTGGCCTAGCCGGCTTCCCCTGGCACTTCTGAAAAAGTTACGAGCCCGCCCGGCTCTCAAGAGTCCAAGACATGGGGCCGCCTTCCCCTAACCGGCTGTCATCAAGGCCGGTTTTCGGAAGGCGGTCCGACTTTAACCCTCATAAGAGGGCCGACTCCAAGAAGCCGGCTGTGAGAAGGCCGACTCCTTCGAGCCGGCTCCCCGTAAAGCAGGCAAGACCGTACCCACAAAGTTTGCACCCACCTAACGGCGGTGCGACGGGGTGTGGCTACAGAAGAGCCTACCACCCTCGAATCCCGGGGCACGCCTGGCACAGTGCGCCGTACGGGGTAGGCATGACCCGTCCGGCGCAGCACTGTTGCCATGTTGACCCTGGCCTCACCCACGACAGGCCGCCAGCGCGGCCCACAGGCGGTGGGCCCCTTTACGCAGAGAGACGGCCGAAGGCGGCCACGCTTCCAACAAGCCGGCCCGAGACAGAGCCGGCTCCCCGCAGCCGGCTTGCCGCTTCCCTTTGAAGAAGACGCCCCATTAAGGAGACAAGACGCGGTAAGGCTACAACGATCATCCGACAGGCGGCGGTACTGTAGCCGCGCTTACCACGACGAAGCTCACATCACCAAGATGAAGCCACAGTGACCAGCCGTTGACCTGGCCCCGGATAGTGGGGCCTGCCAGTCGACCAAGGAGTTGACAGCCGGCGGTACCCACCAGTCGGCGGGCCCCAGCAGCCGGCGCAGAAGCCGGCGGGCGCAGTCACAGACGGCTGGGCCCCGCGCCCAGCCGGATTACCATTGTACCCCCGGGGGGTAGGCCTATATAAACCCCCCGGAGCACCCATGCAAAGGGTTCGACCCCCTGCTAGCTCTAGACACCACATAAGGAGAAGAAGCAGGCTAGCCGTGCCCTTTCTTCCTCCTCCCCCCAAATAGCTCAAGGAGTGTCGTGTGGCTACTCGATTCATCTAGTGAGGATGCGGAGACCCCGCAGAGCAGCAGTAGGGGTGTTATCTCCTCGGAGAGCCCCAAAGCTGGGTAAGATCCGCCGGCGTGCATGTCTTCGCCTCATCCCGCTTCCAGGCACCGGCGATGTCTTACTGGTTCCCACAAAGATAAGCCACCCATTGGCATATATCGCACCCACCACCCGACAGAACCCCAAGGTAACATTCAAGGACAACCAAGAGCCTAAACTTGGGGATGCCCCGGAAGGCATCCCCTCTTTTGTCTTCGTTCATCGGTAACTTTACTTGGAGCTATATTTTTATTCACCACATGATATGTGTTTTGCTTGGAGCATCATTTTATTTTATTTTGTTTTTATTGTTGTTTGAATAAAATACCAAGATCTTAAATTATTAAATGTTAGAGAGTCTTCACATAGTTGCATAATTATTCGACTACTCATTGATCTTCACTTATATCTTTTGGAGTAGTTTGTCGTTTGCTCTAGTGCTTCACTTATAAGTTTTTAGAGCACGACAGTGGTTTTATTTTGAAGAACTTGTTGAACTCTCATGATTCACTTATATTATTTTGAGAGTCTTTTAGAATAGCATGGTAGTTTGCTTTGGTTATAAATTTAGTCCAAATATGATAGGCATCCAAGAGGGATATAATAAAAACTTTCATATAAAGTGCATTGAATACTAAGAGAAGTTTGATACTTGATGATTGTTTTGAGATATGGAGGTGGTGATATTAGAGTCATGCTAGTTTAGTAACTGTGAATCTGAGAAATACTTGTGTTGAAGTTTGTGATTCCCGTAGCATGCACGTATGGTGAACCGTTATGTGATGAAGTCGGAGCATGCTTTATTTATTGATTGCCTTCCTTATGAGTGGTGGTCGGGGAAGAGCGATGATCTTTTCCTACCAATCTATCCCCCTAGGAGCATGCGCGTAGTACTCTGTTTTGATAACTAATAGATTTTTGCAATAAGTATGTGAGTTCTTTATGACTAATGTTGAGTCCATGCATTATACGCACCCTCACCCTTCCACATTTGCTAGCCTCTCTAGTACCGCACAACTTTTGCCGGTACCATAAACCCACCATATACCTTCCTCAAAACAGCCACCATACCTACCTATTATGGCATTTACATAGCCATTCCGAGATATATTGCCATGCAACTTTCCACCGTTCCGATGTTATGACACGCTTCATCATTGTCATATTGCTTTGCATGATCATGTAGTTGACATCGTATTTGTGGCAAAGCCACCATTCATAATTCTTTCATACATGTCACTCTTGATTCATTGCATATCCTGGTACACTGCCGGAGGCATTCACATAGTCATATTTTGTTCTAAGTATTGAGTTGTAATTCTTGTGTTATAAGTAAAAAAGAAGTGTGATGATCATCATTATTAGAGCATTGTCCCAGTGAGGAAAGGATGATGGAGACTATGATTCCCCCACAAGTCGGGATGAGACTCCAGACAAAAAATAAAAAAAGAGAAAAAAAGGCCATCAAAAAAGAGAGAAGGCCCAAAAAAAGAAAAAAATGAGAGAAAAAGAGAGAAGGGGCAATGCTACTATCCTTTTACCACACTTGTGCTTCAAAGTAGCACCATGATCTTCATGATAGAGAGTCTCCTATGTTGTCACTTTCATATACTAGTGAGAATCTTTCATTATAGAACTTGGCTTCTATATTCCAATGATGGGCTTCCTCAAAATTCCCTAGGTCTTCATGAGCAAGCGAGTTGGATGCACACTGAGGGAGTCCGGGATTAGGGGTCTCCAGACAGCCGGACTATATCCTTTGGCCTGACTGTTGGACTATGAAGATACAAGATTGAAAACTTCGTCTTGTGTCCGGATGGGACTCTACTTGGCGTGGAAGGCAAGCTAGGCAGTACGGATATGGATATCACCTCCTTTGTAACCGACCTTGTGTAACCCTAGCCTCCTACGGTGTCTATATAAACCGGAGGGTTTTAGTCCGTAGGACACAATAACATACAATCATACCATAGGCTAGCTTCTAGGGTTTAGCCTCTCTGATCTCGTGGTAGATCTACTCTTGTACTACCCATATCATCAATATTAATCAAGCAGGACGTAGGGTTTTACCTCCATCAAGAGGGCCCGAACCTGGGTAAAACATCGTGTCCCCTGCCTCCTGTTACCATCCGCCTTAGACGCACAGTTCGGGACCCCCTACCCGAGATCCGCCGGTTTTGACACCGACATTAGTGCTTTCATTGAGAGTTCCTCTGTGTCGTCGCCGTTAGGCTTGATGGCTCCTTCGATCATCGTTAGCGATGCAGTCTAGGGTGAGACTATTCTCCCCGCATAGATTTTTGTATTCAGCGGCTTCGCACTGCGGGCCAACTCGCTTGGCCATCTGGAGCAGATCGAAGTTACGCCCCTGGCCACCAGGTCAGGTTTGGAAGCTTAAACTACACGGCCGATATCCGTGGAGACTTGATCTTCGATGGATTCGAGCCTCTTCCCTATGCGTCACGCGGTCACGATGAGTACGATTTAGCTCTACCATCAAACAGTGTTCAAGAGATTGCACCGGCAGCCGCTCCGACCCTCAATTCGGAGCCAGTTGCGCCATCCATGGACGGGTGGATAGACCCCGCCACGGAGGCCTTACCCTCAGCGGCGATCGAGCCGAACATCGACCTTACCCTGCACGAGAGCCGTGTTGTCAGACTGTCGAATCCTTCTCCGGCCACGGACTCCGAACCGCCTGCGCCTGTTCCTAGCGAATCCGATTGGGTGCCGATCATGGAGTTTACCTCCGCGGATATTTTTCAGCACTCGCCCTTTGGCGACATACTGAACTCATTAAGGTCTCTCTCCTTGTCAGGAGGATCCTGGCTGAACTATGTCCGGCAGTATTGGGATGCAGATGACGAAGAAATTCGCCGCCCACCCACCACCCACTTAGTAGCCACTCTCGACGACTTAACCGACATGCTCGACTTTGACTCCGAAGACATCGACGGTATGGACGACGATGCGGGAGACGAAGAGGAACCACTGCCCACAGGGCACTGGACAGCCACCTCATCATACGATATATACATGGTGGACACACCCAAAGAAGGCAATGGCGACGAGACAGCGGAGGATGACCCCTCCAAGAAGCAACCCAAGCGCCGACATCAGCGGCGCTGCTCTAAGTCCCGCCAAAGCAAAAGTGGTGATACCGGCATAGGAGATAATAACACTCCAGATAGTGCCGAAGATGGCAACAATCCCCTCCAACACGATTTGGGACAGGAGGATGGAGAGGCCAGCCCTCCAGAGAGAGCGGCAGATGGAGAGGCGGAGGACGATAATCACATGCCCCCCTCCGAAGACGAGGCAAGCCTCGACGATGACGAATTCGTCATGCCTGAGGATCCCGTCGAACAAGAGCGCTTCAAGCACCGGCTTATAGCCACGACAAGTAGCCTTAAGAAAAAGCAGCAGCAGCTTCAAGCTGATCAAGATCTGCTAGCTAACAGATGGACTGAAGTCCTCGCGGCCGAGGAATATAAACTCGAACGCCCCTCCAAGAGTTACCAAAAATGCAGGTTGCTACCCCGACTGGAGGAAGAAGCGTATGATGCGGCTGATCGGCCACCCCGTGGCCGCGACAGAGAGGCATTCCAGCCAAAAGCTCAGCCTGCACCCCGATGCCATTCAAATAAAAAGGCATGGGGAAATACGCCAGACCTGCGAGACGTATTGGAGGACAAAGCAAAACATGCAAGATCGATGTACGAATCACAAGGGCGCGCCACTATGTGAGACGATAAATGTCACGCCGGATACAGTAAAAGCAAATCCAGCCAGGACGAACACAGCGAGCAAGACTCATTGGAGCTGCGTTGCGATATAGCCCAGTACAGAGGCGCCGCACACCCCTTATGCTTCACAGACGAAGTAATGGATCATCAAATCCCAGAGGGTTTCAAACCCGTAAATATAGAATCATACGACGGCACAACAGATCCTGCGGTATGGATCGAGGATTTCCTCCTGCATATCCACATGGCACGCGGTGATGATCTACACGCCAATAAATACCTCCCACTCAAACTAAAAGGACCAGCTCGGCATTGGCTCAATAGCCTGCCAGCAGAGTCCATTGGTTGTTGGGAAGATCTGGATGCCGCATTCCTCGACAACTTTCAGGGCACTTATGTGCGACCACCAGATGCCGATGACTTGAGCCACATAATTCAGCAGCCAGAGGAATTGGCCAGGCAATTCTGGACAAGGTTCCTAACAAAGAAAAATCAAATCATCGACTGTCCGGATGCAGAGGCCCTAGCAGCTTTCAAGCACAACATCTGCGACGAGTGGCTAGCCCAGCACCTTGGTCAGGAAAAACCGAAATCTATGGCAGCCCTCACAACACTCATGACCCGCTTTTGTGCGGGAGAAGACAGCTGGCTGGTTCGCAGTAATAACATGTCAAAGAACCATGGTACTTCAGATACCAATGACGGCGGTAGGAGGTCACGTTGCAACAAACATAAGCGCCGCATTAACAGCGACAATACCGAGGATACGACAGTCAATGCCAGATTCAAAGGCTCTAAACCCGGTCAGCGAAAAAAGCCATTTAAAAGAAGCACTCTGGGGCCGTCCAGTTTGGACCGTATACTCGATCGCTCGTGTCAAATACACGGCACCCCCGACAAGCCAGCCAACCACACCAATAGGGATTGTTGGGTGTTCAAGCAGGCCGGCAAGTTCATTGCCGAAAACAAAGATAAGGGGCCACATAGCGATGACGAGGAGGAGCCCCGGCAGCCGAATACCGGAGGACAGAAGAGGTTCCCCCTACAAGTGCGGACGGTGAACATGATATACGCAACCCACATCCCCAAGAGGGAGCGGAAGCATGCGCTCAGGGACATATATGCGTTGGAGCCAATCGCCCCAAAGTTCAACCCATGGTCCTCCTGTCCGATCACCTTCGATCGCAGGGACCACCCCACTAGTATCCGTCATGGCGGATTCGCCGCACTGGTCCTAGACCCAATTATTAACGGATTTCACCTCACTCGAGTCCTTATGGATGGCGGCAGCAGCCTGAACCTGCTTTACCAGGACACAGTGCGCAAAATGGGTATAGACCCCTCAAGGATCAAACCCACAAAAATGACCTTTAAAGGCGTCATACCAGGTGTAGAAGCCCATTGCACAGGCTCAGTCACACTGGAAGTGGTCTTCGGATCCCCGGATAACTTCCGAAGCAAAGAGTTAATCTTCGATATAGTCCCGTTCCGCAGTGGTTATCATGCACTGCTCGGGCGAACCGCATTTGTGAGATTCAATGCGGTACCGCATTATGCATACCTCAAGCTCAAGATGCCAGGACCTCAGGGGGTCATTAAAGTTAATGGAAACACAGGGCGCTCTCTCCGAACGGAGGAGCACACTGCGGCCCTCGCAGCGGAAGCGCAAAGCCACCTCTTAAGGCAATCCACTAGTTCGGCGTTCAAGGACCCAAACACCTTCAAGCGCGCCCGAAGTAATCGGCAACTGGACCGCCTGACACGTCCCGAGCTCGCATAACAATGCGGCCCCCACCCCGGCCCCAGCCAAACGGCGAAATTCATGCCACGCGTACATAATTATGCATTAAAAACACCATGGGCACAGGTGGGAAGGGGGGCACAACTACGGCACGCCCCAAGACGCGGATTAAACCACACTAGGGGCTTCCCGCTTTGTTATTTTTCTTTCATGACATTAATCTCCGAAAACCCTGTCCGGCAGCATGATTGCCGAACACATGATGCCGCAACCAAGGAGGCAGAAAGCTACGTCACAAAATAGAGCTCCCAGGTGGATTACGATAACGAGTGAAATACTTGCCTTAACATTATTCCTCAGCTTGCCCTTGGAGGGGATATAGTCCTACTTTTTGCTTATTGCACTACATGTATCATTCCGCTTTAACGCACCTTTTTGAATAAACAATACATAGCATTAAGACTATTATTGCATTCTTCCTTTATATATATATATATATGTGTGTGTGTGTGTGTGTGTTCATTAATGACACCTTGCAACCGTACACTTTGGTACGACCAATACACTAGGGGCTTAAGTACCCCACAATATGGTGTGAGAAGTCCAAACACTTTCACAAGTGCGGCACCCCGAACTTATAGCATTATATGCATCCGCTCCGAATCATGTCTTTGGTCAATAGTTGGGTTTGCCCAGCGCCCATGTTTTGGTACCTTACGTTCCGCTATATCGGCTAAGGTAGCACTGGGAGAACTAATGCGATTGTGCCCCGGTTCAGCTGGGCTAAGCACCTCAGTAGAGAAAGCTAAAACTGACTGTCATGATAAGGCGAGAGACTGGTCGCTGTTCGAGAGGTTTTCAAGTCCCTAAAGACTTATGCCGCTTAGAGCGAGGAGTCGGCCATGTCCGGCTTAAGGCGTGTATCGCGCCCCGAATTCAGCCTTCCGAATACCAGGGGCTTCGCCAAAATTTAAAATTATAGAATTCTATGGCTAAGTGAGAGTGATAAAGCATTATTAGTCCGATTGTCTTGTTCGTTGTGCCGAGCACCTCCCTCGAAGGACCCAAAAAATGGGAACAAGAGTGCTCAGGTTTATCCCGAACACCCCAGCACTCGTGGCATGGGGGCAGAAGCCGACGACTAGCCATCTCTCAGATTTGATAAATGGCCGAACAGAAGGTAATATTTTAAATTCAAACAAGTGTTGCATAGCGCATATGAAACAGGTTTTCAGCATACAGGATCACACGAGCAAATTCATTCAAATATTACATCTTTCGTACACTCGTCCGCTACGAGACGGGCACCCTTCAGGACAGCCTCATAGTACATCTCGGGGTGGCGATGCTCCTTGCCCGCCGGCAGCCCTTCCTTGATTAGCTTCACGGCGTCTAGCTTGGCCCATTGCACCTTCACACAGGCGAAAGCCCAGCGTGCACCTTCAATGCAGACGGACCGCTTAACGACTTCCAGCCGTGGGCAGGCATCCACAAGCCGCCTCACCAGGCCGAAGTAGCTGTTCGGAAGGGCATCGCCAGGCCACAGCCGGACTATAAAGCCCTTCATGGCCTGTTCGGCCGCCTTGTGTAGCTCGACCAGCTACTTTAGCTGGTCGCTCATAGGCACCGGGTGTTAGGTCCAAGTATATTGGGCCCAGAACAACTTCTTCGTTGAGCTTCCCTCCTCGGCCTGGTAAAAAATTGCGGCATCGGACACGCTGCGGGGAAAATCTGCGAATGCTCCTGGAGAGCTCCGGATTCGGGTAAGTAACAGGTAATTTACTTTCACATGCTTGCTTTGCATATAGAATGCCTTACCCGCCGCTATCTTCTTCATCGCATCAATCTCCTAGAGGGCCTTCTGGGCTTCAGCCTTGGCATTTTTCGCACTTTCGAGGGTCGTGGCAAGCTCGGACTCTCGCGTCTTCGAGTCACGCTCCAACGCCTCATGCTTCGACACGAGAGCTTGGAGCTCTTGATGCACCTCGCCCACCCGTGCCTCTTGCCTTTCCTGCTCGGTGCGCTCCTTGTCCGCTTTGTCTTCGGCCTCGGATAGCGCTTGCTTCAGGGTCGCCACCTCGGTCGGGGCCCCTGGCAAATATACGATGATCTTGTCATTTTGCAATCGCGTCTTCTTTTATACATACATATCTATAGACAGGGCATTACTTACCCTTGTTCTCCTCAAGCTGCCTCTTGGCAAGGCCGAGGTCTTTCTTGGACCCCTCGAGTTCCTGCTTCAGTGTGGCGACCTCCGCAGTCAGTGCTGCTGAGGCCAGCAACGAAGCCTGCATACGCATATAGACATACTTGTGTTAGACTCCTGCGATATTGTTTGATCCTCTATTCGGCTTTTCTTTTTGAACACCGAACAGAGCATCAGGGGCTACTGTCTATGCGGTAATATTTTTCCTATATTTCAAACACTTACCTCAAAGCCTGTTAGAAGGCTGGCACAGGCTTCAGTCAATCCGTCCTTTGCGGACTGAACCTTCTAGACCACCGCACTCATAATACTGCGGTGCTCTTTGCCGATGGAAGCGCTGCGAAGCGCTCCCAGCAGATTGTCTGATGCCTCTGGTTGGACAGAGGTCACCGGCATAGGCGTCTTGCCCCTTTTGGAAGGAAGCCGCCTGCCGGAGTCCGGAACCATCGGAGGTTCTGGTGCGGTGTTCGGCTGAGGGCCGAACTCGGAACCCTCGGTTGCCTTGCTCCCTCTGCTCCCGGAGTCCGGAAGGTCGCCTTGAGGTGCCTCCGGGACTGTCTCCCCTTGACCCGGTGCCTCTTGAGACAATACCTCGGCGTTGTCCATAGGGCAAGGGGAGGTGGCGGTTGGAAGTGGATAGCTATCCATATCCGATGAGCCCAGGGAGCCGTCCGACGATACGTCGATACGGGCTCGTGGCGGTCTGCATAATCATAATTCGGCGTTAGGAGAAGCAGTGCGACAAAGGAATGCTATGAGTTACTCTGGTATCCGAATACTTACGACTTTGCCAGGGGCTTGGCCCTGAGCAGCCACTCATCTTCGCCTTCGGCGGCGGTGGTGGAGTAATCCGAAAGGAGAGTCCTTCCCTTCTTGGACCCTTCGCCCCCCCCCTAGTAAGGGTGGCCTTCCTTTTCTTGTCTCCCCCGACTGGAGGGGGAGCACCTTCATGTTCCTCCTCGTCTTTGGGGGAGGAGTGCGTCGCGGAGTTATCAGACGATAAGTCCGATGATGCCTGGCATCGGGAACTCTTTCGGGTTCCCTTGGCCTTCCTGGTCTTCTCCGGCACCTTATAAGGGGCCGGAGTCTGCATCTCCGTAAGGAGAGCGTCCACAGTGTCTTTTGGCAGAGGGGCCGGACAGTTAATTTGCCCCGATGTCTCCACCCAGTCCTGTCAAAGGCATGGAGATCCGACCCCGCGCATGATTAAGCTAGGGGAAATAAAATATCCTACCGGATGTATAGAACTCACCGAATGCGCTCGGCGCTTCGCGCTTAGCCCGCGGTCCTCGGTGAGAGAGGGAGGGACCTCTGCACCCTTGAACAGCACCTTCCAGACGTCCTTGTGCGTCGTGTCGAAGAGCTCGCTCAGAGTCTAGTGCCGGGCCGGGTCGAACTACCACAAGTTGAAGTCCCGTTCTTGGCACGGGAGGATCCGGCGGACGAGCATGACCTGGACTATGTTGACAAGCTTGAGCTTCTTGCTTGCCATGTTCAGGATACATTTCTGGAGTCCGTCCAGCTCCACCGATGAACCCCACGACAAGCCCTTCTCTTTCCAGGAAGTGAGCCGTGTGGGGAATCCGGATTGAAACTTGGGGGCAGCCACCCATTTGGTGTTGTGCGGCTCGATGATGTAGAACCACGCCGATTGCCACCTCTTTATGGTCTCTACGAAGGAGCCTTCAAGCCATATAACGTTGGGCATATTTCCCACCATGGCTCCACCGCATTCTTCTTGTTGGCCGCCCACCACCTTCGGCTTGATATTGAAGGTCTTTAACCATAGGCCGAAGTGGGGCCGGATGCGGAGGAAAGCCTCACACACGACGATGAACGCCGAAATGTTGAGGATGAAGTTCGGGGCCAGATCATGGAAGTCCAGCCCGTAGTAGAACATGAGACCACAGAAGAATGGATGGAGGGGAAACCCCAGTCCGCGGAGGAAGAGGTGGAGGAAAACTACCCTCTCATGAGGTTACGGGGTAGGGACGATCTGCCCCGCAGCGGGCAGCCGATGCGCGAGATTCACGGCTAGGTATCCGACTCCGCGTAGCTTTTTGATGTGTCCCTCCGTAACGGAGGAAGCCATCCACTTGCCTCCCGCTCCGGACATGTTTGGAGAAGGTTGAGGAGAAATATGGGGACTTGGGCGTTGGAGCTCGAGTGTGCAAGAGTGGATGAGCAAGGAGGAAGAAGGCGTGGGTAGAAAAAGGTTAAACCTTCTCCCTTTATAAGGGCGGCCGAAACTATACGTCCCCACTAGCCTGGTAAAACTCGCTTATCCCCCAAGCGTCGTAATCGATGGCGCGGTTGGGTTACCCAAGCCCATATTGATGAGAATCCCGTAATAAGGGGGACACGATCTCTGCTTTGACAAGATGTGTCAAAACACTGCCTCGCATCATGTGCGGGGCCAGTTAAAGGAAACGGTTCGAATAATCATCGGGCCATGGCATAATGTCGTATCGCCAAAACAAGTCAGCAAATTAGATTTGTGGAAATATTATTCTCTCTACGGTGGTATGTGGAACTTATTTTGCAGGGTCGGACACTATCCTTGTATTCAAATTCTTCCATGATGTATTTGGAGGAGGAACCCGCCTTGCAATGCCGAAGACAATACTGCGCGCCGGACTCATCGTCATTGAAGCCTGGTTCAGGGGCTACTGAGGGAGTCTGGGATTAGGGGTCTCCGGACAGCCGGACTATATCCTTTGGCCGGACTGTTGGACTATGAAGATACAAGATTGAAGACTTCGTCTTGTGTCCGGATGGGACTCTACTTGGCGTGGAAGGCAAGCTAGGCAGTACGGATATGGATATCACCTCCTTTGTAACCGACCTTGTGTAACCCTAGCCCCCTCCGGTGTCTATATAAACCAGTGGGTTTTAGTCCGTAGGACACAATAACATACAATCATACCATAGGATAGCTTCTAGGGTTTAGCCTCTCTGATCTCGTGGTAGATCTACTCTTGTACTACCCATATCATCAATATTAATCAAGCAGGACGTAGGGTTTTACCTCCATCAAGAGGGCCCGAACCTGGGTAAAACATCGTGTCCCCTACCTCCTGTTACCATCTGCCTTAGACGCACAGTTCGGGACCCCCTACCCGAGATCCGCCGGTTTTGACACCGACAACCACCCACTTAGTTTCCTTTTGAGATTTCATACACTTATAGCTCTAGTGCATCCATTGCATGGCAATCCCTACTCACTCACATTGATATCTATTGACGGGCATCTCCATAGCCAGTTGATACGCCTAGTTGATGTGAGACTATCTTCTCCTTTTTGTTTTCTCCACAACCACCATTCTATTCCACCTATAGTGCTATGTCCATGGCTCACGCTCATGTATTGTGTGAAGATTGAAAAAGTTTGAGAACATCAAAAGTATGAAACAATTGCTTGGCTTGTCATCGGGGTTGTGCATGATTTAAATATTTTGTGTGATGAAGATAGAGCATAGCCAGACTATATAATTTTGTAGGGATAGCTTTCTTTGGCCATGTTATTTTGAGAAGACATGATTACTTTGTTAGTATGCTTGAAGTATTATTATTTTTATGTCAATATTAAACTTTTGTCTTGAATCTTATGGATCCAAATATTCTTGCCACAATAGAGAAGATTACATTGATAAATATGTTAGGTAGCATTCCACATCAAAAATTCAGATTTTATCATTTACCTACTCGAGGACGAGTAGGAATTAAGCTTGGGGATGCTGATATGTCTCCAACGTATTATAATTTTTGATTGTTCCATGCTATTATATTATCTGTTTTGGATGTTTATGGGCTTTATTACATAATTTTATTTTATTTTTGGGACTAACCTATTAACCGGAGGCCCAACCCAAATTGTTGTTTTCTTGCCTATTTCAGTGTTTCGAAGAAAAGGAATATCAAACAGAGTCCAGACGGAATGAAACCTTCGGGAAAGTTATTTTTGGAACGGAAGCAATCCAGGAGACTTGGAGTAGACGTCAGGGAAGCTTCAAGGTGGCCACGAGGCAAGGATGCGCGCTTGTACCCCTGGGCGCGCCCCCACCCTCGTGGGCCCCTCGTGGCTCCCCTGACCGACTTCTTTCGCCTATATATGTCCATAGACCCTAAAAACATCGAGGAGCAGAATAGAACGGGAGTTCCGCCGCCAGAAGCCTCCGTAGCCATCGAAAACCAATCTAGACCCATTCCGGCACCCTGCCGGAGGGGGGTATCCCTCTCCGGTGGCCATCTTCATCATCCCGGTGCTCTCCATGACGAGGTTGGAGTAGTTATCCCTAGGGGCTGAGGGTATGTACCAGTAGCTATGTGTTTGATCTCTCTCTCTCTATTGTGTTCTTGAGGTGGTACGATCTTGATCTATCGCGAGCTTTGCTATTATAGTTGGATCTTATGATGTTTCTCCCCCTCTACTCCCTTGTAATGGTTTGAATTTTCCCTTTGAAGTTATCTTATCGGATTGAGTCTTTAAGGATTTGAGAACACTTGATGTATGTCTTGCACGTGCTTATCTGTGGTGACAATGGGATATCATGTGATCCACTTGATGTATGTTTTGATGATCAACTTGCGAGTTCCATGACCTCGTGAACATAGGGGTTGGCACATGTTTTCGTGTTGACTCTCCGGTAGAAACTTTGGGGCACTCTTTGAGGTTCTTTGTGTTGGTTGAATAGATGAATCTGAGATTGTGTGATGCATATCGTATAATCATACCCCCGGATACTTGAGGTGACATTGGAGTATCTAGGTGACATTAGGGTTTTTGTTGATTTGTGTCTTAAGGTGTTATTCTAATAAGAACTCTAGGATAGATTGAACGGAAAGAATAGCTTCGTGTTATTTTACTACGGACTCTTGAATAGATCGATCAAAAAGGACAGCTTTGAGGTGGTTTCGTACCCTACCCTTCGTTTGTTCTCCGCTATTAGTGACTTTGGAGTGACTCTTTGTTGCATGTTGAGGGGTAGTTATATGATCCGATTATCTTATTATTGTTGAGAGAACCTGCACTAGTGAAAGTATGAAGCCTAGGCCTTGTTTCAATGCATTGCAATACTGTTTGTGCTCACTTTTATCATTAGTTACCTTGCTGTTTTTATATTTTCAGATTACAAAAACATTTATCTACCATCCATATTGCACTTGTATCACCATCTCTTCGCCGAACTAGTGCACCTATACAATTTACCATTGTATTGGGTGTGTTGGGGACACAAGAGACTCTTTGTTATTTCGTTGCAGGGTTGTTTGAGAGAGACCATCTTCATCCTACGCCTTCCAAGGATTGATAAACCTTAGGTCATCCACTTGAGGGAAATTTGCTACTGTCCTACAAACCTCTGCACTTGGAGGCCCAACAACGTCTACAAGAAGAAGGTTGTGTAGTAGACATGAATGTTCGACCTCCGGCTGTCGATGACTTAACTCACATAATTCAACAGCCCAGAGAGTCGGCAAGGAAACTCTGGACTAGGTTCTTAACTAAAAAGAACCAGATCATCGACTGTCCAGATGCCGAAGCCTTGGCGGCCTTCAAACACAGCATCCGGGATGAATGGCTCGCACGACACCTCGGCCAAGAAAAGCCGAAGTCCATGGCAGCCATTACGGCATTTATGACTCGCTTTTGTGCGGGCGAAGATAGCTGGATAGCCCGTAGCAATAACATGGCAAGCGAACCTGGCACTGCGGAAGCCAAGAATAGCAATGACAAGTGCCGACGCAATAGACACAAGCGCCGAAACAATGGTGACAATACCGATGACACGGCGGTCAACACCGGATTCAGCGGCTCCAAGTCCGGCCAGCGGAAGAAGTCGTTCAAAAGAAACAATTCGGGCCCATCCAGCTTGGACCGCATACTCGATCGCCCATGCCGGATACACGACACTCCTGACAAACCAGCCAATCACAACAACAGAGACTGTTGGGTTTTTAAATAGGCCGGCAAGTTGAATGCTGAGAACAAGGAGAAGGGGTCGCAAACCAAAGACGATGACGAGGAGCCCCAGCCACCGAACACAGGAGGACAGAAGAAGTCCCCCCCCCAAGTTAAAACGGTAAACATGATATACGGTACCCACATCCCCAAGAGGGAACACAAGCGCGCGCTCAGGGACGTCTACGCGATGGATCCAGTCGCCCCTAAGTTCAACCCATGGCCTTCCTGCCCGGTCACTTTTGATCGCAGGGACCATCCGACCAGTATCCATCATGGCGGTTCAGCCGCACTGGTCCTCGACCCAATCATTGATGTATTTCACCTCACGCGAGTCCTCATGGATGGTGGTAGCAGCCTGAACCTGCTCTATCAGGATACAGCGCGCAAAATGGGCGTTAATTCATCAAGAATTAAGCCCACAAAGACTACCTTTAAAGGAGTCATACCAGGCGTAGAGGCCCGCTGTACAGTCTCAAACACACTAGAGGTTGTCTTCGGATCTCCGGACAATTTCCGAAGCGAAGAGCTGATCTTCAATATCATCCCCTTGCGCAGCGGCTATCACGCACTACTCGGACGAACCGCATTTGCACGCTTCAACGCGGTGCCACACTACGCTTATCTTAAGCTCAAGGTGCCCGGTCCACGCGGCATCATAATAGTCAATGGGAACACGGAATGCTCCCTCCATACTAAGGAGCACACCGCCGCGTTGGTAGCAGAAGTACAAAGCGGCCTCCTCAAGCAGAACCTTAATTCGTCGGCCGAACTCCCGGACACTGTGAAACGAGTTCAGACTACTCTGCAGCAGGACAGCCCATCTCGTCGAGACCTCGACTAGCAACTCGGCCTCCGTCCCCGTCCCAACGAAGAAACGCATTCATACCATGCGTACATAACTACGCACTCAAAATACCATGGGCATAGACAGAGGCAATAACTATCTTGTGATCCATAATACGGCTCGACCGCTCCTGGACACACACACTTCCCATTTTTTCCTTTTTTCCTTTTCAGGTCCTTTTTCCGCAGGTTTCTTCTGACGACCTGATCATCGGTCCTCTCGGCAGGATGGATACACCAAGGTGGCAAGAAGCACTGGCGTACAAGGGAACTCTTAGATGGTCTCTTTAACGATCATTCTACCTACCTTCAGGACCCACGCGCAGTCGTCCCTTGGTTAGGGCATGTTAAAGAGCCCGGTTTGCTTATCGCACCACTTGTATGAATACGCTTTGACATATTAATCAAACTATAATGGAAACAGTTTGCGACCCAACTTCTGCGGCACTAGCTTACTACCCTTTTTGCCCTTTTTATTTGATGATTTTCTCAAAGTTGCGACCGTACACTTTGGTATGCTTTAATCTGCCAGGGGCCCCATCGTGACCCATAAGACGGCAACAAAGTCCCCGCACTTTCCACAACATAGTTCGGCACCCTGAATTTAGCATTATATGCATTGGCTCCGAATCATGTCTTCGGTCAATAGTTGGTTTGCCCGGCTCCTGTGCTTACTATCTTATGTTCCGCTATATTGGCTAGGGTAGTAAAGGGGGAACTACCGTGATTTTGTCCTGGTTTATCCAGATGGGCACCTAAGTAGAGAAAGGCGAAAACTGACTGTCATGATGCGGCGAGAGCCGGTCAGCTCTTCGGAGGGTTCAAATCCTTAGCGATTTTTTCCGCGTTATGCGATGAATCAGCTTTTTACCCGATCAGGTGATTACAGTACCTTAGTTCGGATACTAGGGGCTCCGCCTCAAATTTTCATTGTAGAACTCCTATGGCTAAGTGAGGGTAATAAAGCCACATAGTCCAATTGCCTGGTTTGTTGCGCTAAACACCTTCTTTAAGGACCAAACAAATTGGATCAAGAGTGTTTAGATTCCATCCCGAACACCCCTACCTACGTGGGGGCTGAAGCCGACGACTGGCCAACTCTCAAAATTTCATAAACATGGCCACACAGGAGGTAAAATATTAAAAAAACGTTATATTACATAGCCGAACTTGTTTTTATAATACAGGGCGAGACAATATAACAGTATTCATTCAAAGATTGCATCCTTCGTACACTATTCCACCACAATATGGGATCCCTCGAGGACTTCGCTAAAATATCGCTCGGGCGTGTGATATTCCTTGCCCGCGGGCGATCCTTCGGTTGAGACCGTGGCAGCATTCATGTTCTCCCAGTGCATCTTGACACGGGGAAGGCCATCCGCGCACCTTCGATACAAACCGACCGCTTGATGGCGTCAAGCCGAGGGCAGGCGTCGACTAGCCACTTCATGAGATCAAAGTAGCTGCTGGGGATAACTTCGGCCGGCCACAGCCAGACTATCAAGTCCTTCATGGCCAGTTCGGCCACCCTATGCAGTTCGACCAGCTGTTTTAGCTGGTCGCTCAAGGGCACATGATGTTCTGGCGCAAGGTATTGTGACCAGAATAACTTCTCTATCGAACTCCCCTCTTCGGCTCAGAAGAACTCAGCAGCGTTAGAAACGCTGCGCGGCAGATCCGCAAACGCCCCTGGAGAACTCCAAATACGGGTCAGTAGGAGATACCTCTTCTTCACATACTTGCTTTGCATAATAAAAGCCTTACCCACCGTGATCTTTTTGGCCTCCTAGATTTCCTTGAGGGCGCCTTGGGCCTCGGCTCGGGCCTCTTGTGCGCTCTGGAGAGCCTTCTCAAGTTCGGATTCTTGGTTCGCATGCTGACGTTCCAAGGACTCGTATTTCTTCAAAGCATCTTGAAGCTCCTTCTGGACCTCCCCAACCCTAGCCTCATGCTTTTTCTGGACGGCTTGTTCCTTCATCGCCCTCTCCTCGGCCTCGGCCTCGGCCAGCGCTTCCTTGAGGGCTTCAACCACAGTCATTGCTCCTACAAATATCAAGGCACTACAATCAATATACATCATTTATTCTTTCTGAATATATGACAAATCTCCACATACCTTGCTTATCCTCAAGTTGCCTTTTCACAAGGCCGAGCTCTTCTTCGGCCTGCCCCAGACTCTGCTTCAGTCCAGAGACCTCAAAGGCATTAGAGGTCGCGTCTAGTAGCGACGCCTGTGTTCATAAGACACATTTAGTTAGTTTCCTGTGAAAATTACTTGATCCTCTGTCCGGCTTTTTCTTTCCGAACACCGGACAGTGTCTCAGGGGCTACACTGTCTACACTATGACCTTCTTTCTCGCATCGCTTACCTCAAAGCCTGTCAGCAGGCTGGTACAAGCTTCGTCAGTCCAGCCTTGACGGACTAAACCTTCTCAACCACCGTACCCGTGAGGATACGGTGTTCCTCCACAATGGAAGCACCTCACAACGCTTCCAACAGATTATCCGGTGCCTCCGGTTGGATAGAGGTCACCGGTGGGATAGGCACACCCCCTCCTCTCGAAGGAGGCTGCTCGCCGGATTCCGGAGCCGTATCCGGCTGGGGGCCAAACTAAACACAACCCCTATCGCCGGTCTCCATGGGGATCTGCTCCCCCAGGTGTTTGGCGACTGAGGTTTTGCCCTCCGTCACCTCCCTGACGGCCTCCTAAACCTCCCCTTGGCTTGGGTAGGTCCTTCGGGACAACACCTCAGCGTCGCCCTTGGCCTTGGGAGGTGAGCGGCCGGCGGAGACTCGCTGGCCATCGCCTTCGAATCCAGCGAACCTCCTGATGAGGATCGCAGGGAGCTGTCGTGGGCCGGACTGAAATAGCATGATTAAACATGTTGATACCATGAAGAAGAGGAGGCTGGGTACATGGACGTATGCGGGTTTATAGTACTTATGATGCGGCCAGGGGCTTATTTCGGGGGCGTCGCTCCGGGCTGCTGTCAACGTCCCATGTGGAGTTATCCACAAGGGGGCCCTTCCCCCTCTTGGGCGCCTCCGCCTCCAGATTTGCGGAGGCCGCCCTCTTCTTCCTCCCCCATCAGGGGAAGAGTTACTTTCTTCCTCCTCCTCATCATCGTCTTTGGCGGCGGAGGAGTGAGTCTTGTCTTCGGACGACACGTCCGAAGCTCCCTTGCGGCGGGGGCCACTCCGGACCCCCTTGGCCTTCTTCTTGGCCTTCTTCTCCGGCGCCTGATAGGGCGCCGGGAACAGCATCTTCGCCAGGAGCGGGATGATGTTTCCTCGGGCAACGGAGCCGAACATTGAATCCACTCCGCTTTCTCTGTCCATACTTGAAAAAATAAAAAATAGTAAAGTTTAGATATCCTCCTTTAACAAGCAAGTAGAGGATACGCCTTCAGACATGAAAGACTTACCTCACTGGCAGGATGGACAAGATCGTGCCCGCGGTCCGAGTCTATGGGTGGTGGCGTCTCATTGCCCTTAAAGAGCAACTTCCAGACATCTTCGTGAGTGGTTTTGATGAGCCTTTCCAAGGTTTGGTGCTTCTTCGGATCGAATTCCCATAAAGGGCAAGTTCGGCTTTGGCATGGGAGGATCCGGCGAACTAGCATCACCTGGATCATGTCAATGAGCTTGATGTTTTTATCCACCATGCTTTGGATGCGCGTCTGCAGCGCTATCAGTTCATCCGACGAAGACCAATTTGGGCCCTTCTCTATCCAGGAGGTGAGCCGCATTGGAGCTCCGGACTTGAATTCGGGAGCCGCGGCCTAGGTGGCGTCGCGGGGCTCTGTGATATAGAACCACAATTTCTGCCACTCCTTGACGGTTTCCACAAAAGTACCTTTGGGCCACATGACATTGGGTAGCTTGCTCACAATGGAACCTCCGCACTCCGCGTGCTGGCCATCCACCACCTTCGGCTTCACGTTGAAGATCTTGAGCCATAGTCTGAAGTGGGGTTGGATGCGGAGGAAGGGCTCACACACGACAATGAATGCCGAGATGTTGAGGAAAGAATTCGGGGCAAGATCATGGAAATCTAGCCCGTAATAGAACATAAGTCCGTGACGAAAGGGTGGAGAGGAAACCCTAACCCGCGGACGAAGTGGGGGATGAACACCACCCTCTCGTTAGGCTTCGGGGTGGGGACGATTTTCCCCTTGGCCGGAAGCCGGTGGGTAATTTCTTTCGCCAGATACACGGCCACCCGAAGCTTGGTGATGTCCTTCTACTTAACGGAGGAGGCCATCCACTTGCCTTGCCCTCCAAATGCGGACATGGTTGAGTGCTTCCTGGAGACGGAAAAGATGGGGATTTGGGTGCTGGAGCTCGAGAATGGAAGGGCAGAGAAAGAGATAAGGCGTGGGTGAAGAAAGGGAATCCTTATCTCCTTATAAAGACGGTGAATATCAAACGCCTCCCCACTCGCCATGAAACTCGCCTATTCCCTAGGGGTCGTGCAGGCGGCACGGTTGGATTACCCATACCCGTATTGATGAGGATCCCGCAATAAGGGGACACGATCTCTGCTTTGACAAGACGTGCTAATAAAACCGCATCTCAAAATACAAAGCGGTGGGCCAAAAAATGGTTTGAAATAATAATCGGGCAGGGACGTGATATCACGTTACAAGAAGTTGTTAGCGGATTTGACTTGTGAAATATTATACTCTCTGCGGTTGTGTGTGGTACTTGGGTTACAGATTCAGATACATTCTATGTGTCCAAGACTATTTTGGAGAAGGGACCCTGCCTTGTAATGCCGAAGACAATCTGCGCGCCGGACACCTCGTCATTGAAGCCTGGTTCAGGGGCTACTGAGGGATTCCTAGACTAAGGGGTCCCCGGGCGTCCGGCCTGTTAGTCATGGGCCGGACTGGTGGGCTGTGAAGATACAAAGACCGAAGACTCTACCCGTGTCTGGATGGGACTCTCCTTGGCGTGGAAGGCAAGCTTGGCGACCAAATATGAAGATTCCTTTCACTGTAACCGACTTTATGTAACCCTAGATCCCTCCGGTGTCTATATAAACCGGAGGGCTAGATCCTTAGAGAGGAGGAAGGATAATCACAATCAGATAGGCTAGACTTCTAGGGTTTTAGCCATTACGACCTCGTGGTAGATCAACACTTGTAACCCCCATACTCATCAATATTAATCTAGCAGGACGTAAGGTTTTACCTCCATTGAGAGGGCCCAAACCTAGGTAAACATTGTCTTCCCCATATCCTGTTACCATCAACCTCAGACATACAGTTCGGGACCCCTACCCGAGATCCGCCGGTTTTGACACCGACACCCCAGAACACTTCTGGTGTCTGAATACTATCGTCCTATATGTGAATCTTTACCTCTCGACCATTTCGGGACTCCTTGTCATGTCCGTGATCTCATCTAGGACTCTGAAAAACATTTGGTCACCAAATCACATAACTCATATAATACAAAATCGTCATCGAACGTTAAGCGTGCGGACCCTACGGGTTCGAGAACTATGTAGACATGACCGAAACACCTCTCCGGTCAATAACCAACAACGGAACCTGGATGCTCATATTGGTTCCTACATATTCTACGAAGATCTTTATCGTTCAAACCGTAATGACAACATATGTTTTTCCCTTTGTCATCGATATGTTACTTGCCCGAGGTTCGATCGTCGGTATCTTCATACCTAGTTCAATCTCGTTACCGACAAGACTCTTTACTCATTTCGTAATGCATAATCCCGCAACTAACTCATTAGTCACATTGCTTGCAAGGCTTATTATGATGTGCATTACCGAGAGGGCCCAGAGATACCTCTCCGATACTCGGAGTGACAAATCCTAATCTCGATATATGCCAACCCAACAAACACCTTGGAGATACCTGTAGATCATCTTTATAATCACCCAGTTACGTTGTGACGTTTGATAGCACACAAGGTATTCCTCCAGTATTCGGGAGTTGCATAATCTCATAGTCATAGGAATATGTATAAGTCATGTAGAAAGCAATGGCAATAAAACTTAACGATCATTATGGTAAGCTAACGGATGGGTCTTGTCCATCACATGATTCTCCTAATGATGTGATCCTGTTCATCAAATGACAACACATGTCTATGGCTAGGAAACTTAACCATCTTTGATTAATGAGCTAGTCTAGTAGAGGCTTACTAGGGACACGGTGTTTTGTTTATGTATCTAACACATGTATCAAGTTTCCAGTTAATACAATTCTAGCATGAATAATAAACATTTATCATGATGTAAGGAAATATAAATAACAACTTTATTATTGCCTCTAGGGCATATTTCCTTCAGTTCTATCTCAACATCATTGTCTGGTTCTTTATTATTAGGTTGAGAGTCTTCATGAACATCAGCATTATCTTTTTTATTATCACTAGGTGAATGTTCATTATCAGACTGAGTTTCAGCATTAGAGATAGAAGTTTCATTATCATTATCAGGAGGTTTTTCTATTTGAGGTTAACTAGAAGCATGCAAAGTCCTATCATTTTTCTTTTTTTCTTTTCTTTTTAGAAGGACTAGGTGCAGTGGTGTTGTTCCTTTGTGAATCTTGTTCAATTCTTTTTGGGTGACCCTCAGGATAAAGTGGTTCCTGAGTCATTTTACCTCATCTAGTTGCAACTCTAACAGCAAAATCATGTGTATTATTATTCATTTCATCAAGCAATTCTCTTTGTGATTTAGCAACTTTTTCTAACTGAGTTTGAACCATAGAAGCATGCTTTCCAACACCTCTAATATCATATGAGATTCTAAATAACAAGTCACTCAAGTGAGAAATCATATCGGAATTATATTTCAACTGTTTCATAACATTTGCATTGAAGTGATTGATACATCTCCGTTGTATCTACTTTTCCAAACATTTTTGCCCTTGTTTTGGACTCTAACTTGCATGATTTGAATGGAACTAACCCGGACTGACGCTTTTTTCAGCAGAGTTGCCATGATGTTATTTTTGTGCAGAAATAAAAGTTCTTGGAATGACCTGAAAATCAACGGAGATTATTTTTGGAATATATAAAAAATACTGGAAGAAGAATCCACGTCAGGGGGCCACACCCCGTCCACGAGGGTGGGGGCGCGCCTACCCCCCTTGGGTGCGCCCCCTGCCTCGTGGGCCCCCTGACGCTCCATCGACCTCAACTCCAACTCCATATATTTGTGTTCGGGGAGAAAAAATCAGGGAGAAGGATTCATCGCGTTTTATGATACAGAGCCGCCGCCAAGCCCTAAACTCTCTCGGGAGGGCCGATCTGGAGTCCGTTCGGGGCTCCGAAGAGGGGAATCCGTCGCCATCGTCATCATCAACCTTCCTCCATCACCAATTTCATGATGCTCACCGCCGTGCATGAGTAATTTCATCGTAGGCTTGCTGGACGGTGATGGGTTGGATGAGATTTATCATGTAATCGAGTTAGTTTTGTTAGGGTTTGTTCCCTAGTATCCACTATGTTCTGAGATTGATGTTGCTATGACTTTGCTATGCTTAATGCTTGTCACTAGGGCCCGAGTGCCATGATTTCAGATCTGAACCTATTATGTTTTCATGAATATATGAGAGCTCTTGACCCTATCTTGCAAGTCTATAGTCACCTAGTATGTGTTATGATCCGTTAACCCCGAAGTGACAATAATCGGGATACTTACCGGTGATGACCGTAGTTTGAGGAGTTCATGTATTCACTATGTGTTAATGCTTTGGTCCGGTACTCTATTAAAAGGAGGCCTTAATATCCCTTAGTTTCCAATAGGACCCCGCTGACGGTGTCCTGGACTAGGGGGTACTCATCACATCGTCTCCCGACCAGGTGGATCGGGCCGAGGACCCCCATGGCGGTTCACTCATGGGCCACCTCGGGCAGCCCATGCCGCATACAAGGAGTATTCCACAAGACTTGGTGATAAAGACAAGGACTCCTCTCCACCAACGTATTCGGCTAGGACTCTTGTTATCCTAGGCCTCTGGTGCATTATATAAGCCAAGGCTAGGCTAGTCGATAGATTATTAGGACAAACATTATCATAACCATACAAGCTAGGCCTCTAGGGTTTAGCCATTACGATCTTGTGGTAGATCAACTCTTGTAATACTCATATTCATCAAGATCAATCAAGCAGGACGTAGGGTATTACCTCCATAGAGAGAGCTCGAACCTGGGTAAAGCATTGTGTCCCCTGTCTCCTGTTACCATCGACCTTAGACGCACAGTTCGGGACCCTCTACCCGACATCCGCCGGTTTTGACACCGACATTGGTGCTTTCATTGAGAGTTTCTCTATGTGATCGGCAAAGGATCAATGGCTCGACTGCAGATCAACTGCAACGTCGGCATCTTCATCACCGACTCGACTGGTCACCTTGGCTTGACCGAGGACTGTGCCCTACCTCCGATCGTCATGTTCGGATGAGGGCCTTCATCAACATCAACTCTGATCTCTATCAAGATCATGGAGGAATCATCCATGGAGCTTGGGGGCTCAACGTCAACATTGCCCTCGGGTGACCGTGCTGTTTTTTCTGGACAGCGAACTTGTATCCACCGCCACCGCCTCCTCGAGTATCATTTTAACAATTACTTCGGTGGAATTGTGCAGAATTGAGTCTACAACAACCCTGAAAAATTTCGTCGAGTTCCGATGGAGGAATCTCTGGCAATCTACGATATAACGGAGCCCTCTCAAATCTAGACGGGAATCTGGACGAGTTTAGGGCGTGATTTCCAGAGCCCAGCTCGGAGGTCCTTGGGAAGATCCAACCGTTCATCTGTTGCGGAATTCCCATATCTACCACCCCTCAAAATTTCAGCTCGATCCGACCGTCCAAATTCCTGGAACCTTCCGATTAGTGCATCACTTTTCAGATATGTTTTCTGCGCGAGAACGAATCCGACCCGAGTTCATCTTTTTATTGAACGGGATTTCAAACATCCTTTTTGAAGGAAGTTTTGTATGGGGTATTGTGTTTTGTTCCCAAACACATCCCGCTAAATTTGAAGTCTTTTCCAATATGATCTTCACCATCGTGCCGGTGTCAAACCAGCCCGACAACGTTGCTCTACCGTTGCTGACTTGCGCTAGACACGTCGTTGCTTTGTTGAGCCGAGCTCAACTTCTTCGGATCATCATCTCTACGAGCCGAACAAATGTTCGGCATCGCAAAGGATAAATCATCACCAGCATCGCTGCCCCATGGACTACACGGAGCGGGCACACCGACATCGTCGCACGGTCACTTCATCAAGCCAGCATTGACCATGTCACGAGCTACGACCTGCATCGGCATGGCCACACTGTTGCTTCTTCAAGCCGATGTCCATCAAGCCGACCTACTTCGGGACCTCGGCTGGACCGGGGGCTCTGCTATTTCTTTGTAAACCTACTCCGGAGACTTCGGTGTCACCAACCGACCAGTTTCGTTATGTTAGCTGGACCAGGGGCTTTGCCTCGGCGAGACAATCTTTGCCAGCATCGCCATGCCAACGCTTCATCACCCATCAGGCAATGGGTGTGCGGATCGAGTCCCAATTTTGGGAGTAACCTTTCTTCGGACTGCTACAATAAATAAACCAGGTGCTATTAATCCTAGCAATTTTTGTTTGTTTGGGTTTATCTTTTCCAAGGAATTATTACTCTGGTTTGTTCCATCATCTGTACACAGGTCTATCAAATGGTGGCCGCATTAACAACGGTCGCGTGGTGGTTCGGTCAGTTTCCGCACATAGTTCGGCGAACGCCGCATCCGGAGCTCGGACCGACCTGTGAATTCGGCTTTGCCTCGCCTTTACGGCATCATGCCGATGCCCTGCGTCGACATTGACTTTGGCGCCAGGCCACATATCTTTAAATAAATTATTTTTGCGAAAAGCAATTACGCAAGGATTATATATATATATATATATATTTATATTATTCGTTTTGGACCGCACTATTTTATGTGTAGGTGATCGACTTTGACTGCATCGCGCGATCACTTCGGCAAGCCAACGTCATCGTCCCAATTGGCATAAATTGGCTCGCATGATCATCTTGTTGATTGAATTGCCATACCGACATGTTCGGTTGCCTCGGGGACTTCGGCATCACCAAGAGGATCCTACCTCATCGGTTGTTGGGCGCACGGGCCATATTTCTTTTATTACTCACTTTGCATGAATTATTAATCACGCAACATTTTTTATTACTGTTATCTCCGGCTTGCACTATCTTCTGTGCACAGGTAAATGATCCAGATTGGGCAGCGCTATCACCTCGGCTGGATCGGGGGATTCATCATCACTTCATTAACCCACGCCGGGGACTTCGGCGTCACTCTGCCGGCCTGCATTGGCCGAGCCGTGTCACTACCTCGGAGTGCCGAACTCCTTGCTCGGACACCTTGGGCTTGGAGGCTGGGACCTCGGCCATGCCGAGGACTGTGAACCTTGTCAGATCTGTCACAGATCAATGGGCGTCTTCGTCTCGCCACAAGCCCGAATCGCGTCATAAACACCGAGCACATTAACCAGCTAAGTCGCTTTCATGCTCAAAAACTTTCAGTTTTAAATTTTGTTTGGTTCGACCAAGCATTATACTTTTTGGCAAAAATTTGTTTGTGACAAAATTCCTTGTCAAAACTTTGTTTGTGACACACAAATTCAAATACCCCCTTTATTTAGGGGCTTCCTTTATGAAGCCTTTCCTCTTGCATATGATTATACTTGTATGGCTTCGTTCCTTGTTCGTGTATTACGCCACAATATGCACCATGTTGACTTAAGTGTTTCGCAAGCTGGGTTGCCTGGCTCCTGTGCTTACCCCTACGTTCCCGATTGTTCGGCTAGGCGGTAAAGGGAGCACCTCTGTGATTGTTACTACCGGGTCATCCGAGTTAGTACCTCAGACTGGGTGAAGCCGAAAGCTAGCGCTCTTATTGTTTTCAATCATGGTCGGCACACAACGGAACTCATGAGTACAAAAAAATTGTTGCACAAGTCTCATAGTAACAATGAGCGACCGAAGAAAGGTATCGGTGGGGTACTATTTTCTTCGAAGATGCTTCTTACACTTCGTCAGTAATATAGCATAAGTTCCCTGAGTGCGCTTTGTCTGTTACAGCCTTATGGCCTGATTGCCTGGTCATTGGAAACATCATCGATATTCTCGACAGGTGGAGTACATAACACTTTTCAGCCCTTGACCGAAGAGGGAGAAGCCGACGGTCGGTTAAGACGCGTTTAAAGTTCGGGTGAACACAGATATGATATAAGTACTTTGGTACATACAATCATTATACATAAAATTCTTTTACCCAAGTCACTTGGGGGCTCTTAAAATTTATATGAGTTGTTTTATAGTAAATGTGTTTTCTTCTTGGTCATTGCAAAGTCTTTTTCTACCGCCTCTTTGTCGACTCGAGTGTACGGTCAATAGCCGGATAGCCTGCCTTCTCTCTAAAAGCCGCTCGAGTTTAGTTTGCTAAACTGACCTCGGAGAAGTACTCTGCCTTTGGGATAAGGAGATTGAAGCTGTAGGCTGACCCGCGTGAAGTCTTGAGATCGGATGTGGCATGTTAAAGCACGACAGAAGCACAATTTTTTGCCAATTTTCGGATTGGCACCGAACACTTGATCTTGTTCGGACGTCAAGTTTTTACTGAAATTTTTTGGTTTTCCAAGCTTATGGCACTTTTAAACTATTTGTGTGTTTGTAGCATAAGTCTCACGGTGCAACACCGGACACCTTTAGAGATTTGGCAAAAACAATCTCAGATACTGCTATATATGCATCGGTTTCAAATTGTGTCTTCGGTCAAATAGTTGGGTTGCCTGGCTCCTATGCTTGCCTTGTACATTCCGCTTTGTTCGGCTAGGTGTGCAAAGGGAGAACCACTGCGATTGTGCTTCTAGCTCGCATGGTTAAGCACCTTAGTGGAGAAAGCCAAAAACTGACTGTCACAATAAGCGTAAACTAGTCAGCGATCCGATGACTATGTTAAATGACGGGCCTTTCAAAACATTGGACGAAGTGTTTACGGCTTGACCTCGGCTGTCCCCGAACACTAACCAGGGGCAAGTAGCTGGCCTCCCAACTTTAAGCTCCTATGACTAAGTGAAAGTTATAAAGCCCGCATATCTGATTGCCTCGTTTCTGCTAACACAACCGCCTCCGGGCACCGAGACGTCGGCTAAGGGTTGTCTGATTATTGCAGAAACACCCTGCGTAGTATCTACAAAGGGGTAGAAGCCGACGATGGGCCACTTTCAATTGATAAACGATCGCAATGGAGTTAAAATAAACATATATCATCGGTGTTTGTATTTAATATACGAGGGCTGCCTTCCGTAATCATCGTTATAAAGCCATAAATATGCATCAATTTGACCTTAAGATTTTGGCCAAGCTGGGTTGCCTGGCTCCTGTGCTTACCCCTACATTCCCAATTGTTCGGCTAGGCGGTAAAGGGAGCACCTCTGTGATTGTTACTACCGGTTCATCCGGGTTAGTACCTCAGACTGGGTGAAGCCGAAAGCTAGCAACCATAAAGTATATAATTGGTCGGCAACGACGGAAGTGAATTTTTTCGGTCCATTCAGACCTTAGAGTTCGGGAACTTTCCCCGAACTAAATCCTTAGTATTTTTTTCCCACATTGATCGGAGTTGATGTTTCATCATGGTCAGCATGACAACCCAAAGAAAGGAACCAATGGCGGGACTATTTTCTTTGGAAGATGTTTCTTACTTTAACAGGTAATATAGCATATCTCTTCGCGTACCTTTGTTTATAAAACCGTATGGCCGGATTTCCTTGTTTGCCGTAAATCTTTGCCCTTATAAAGGCTTTATAAAGTATGACAAACACTGCTCGGCTACTGGCCGAGGAGGTGGAAGCCGATGGTCGGTCAACAAAGTTTTGTACAATGCGGATCCGAGCATTAATGATGTAGAGTACTGATACGTCTCCAACGTATCTATAATTTTTTATTGTTCCATGCTATTATATTATCAACCTTGGATGTTTTATATGCATTTATATGCTATTTTATATGATTTTTGGGACTAACCTATTAACCCAGAGCCCAGTGGCAGTTTCTGTTTTTTCCTTGTTTTAGAGTATCACAGAAAAGGAAAATCAAACGGAGTCCAATTGACCTGAAACTTCACGGAACTTATTTTTGGACCAGAAGAAGCCCACGGAGTATCGGAGATGGGCCAGGAGAGTCCCGGGCTGCCCACGAGGGTGGGGGGTGCGCCCACCCCCCTGGGCGCGCCCCCCTGCATCATGGACTGCCCCCCGACGTACTTCTTCCCCCCATATATACCCATATACCCTGAAAACTTCGGGGAGCACAATAGATCGGGAGTTCCGCCACCAGAAGCCTCCGTAGCCACCGAAAGACAATCTAGACCCGTTCTGGCACCCTGCCGGAGGGGGAATCCCTCTCCGGTGGCCATCTTCATCATCTTGGTGCTCTCCCTGACGAGGAGGGAGTAGTTCTCCCTCGGGGCTGAGGGTATGTACCAGTAGCTATGTGTTTGATCTCTCTCTCTCTCTCGTGTTCTTGAGGTGGGACGATCTTGATGTATCGTGAGCTTTGCTATTATAGTTGGATCTTATGATGTTTCTCCCCCTCTACTCTCTTGTAATGGATTGAGTTTTCCCTTTGAAGTTATCTTATCGGATTGAGTCTTTAAGGATTTGAGAACACTTGATGTATGTCTTGCGTGGGATAACCGTGGTGACAATGGGTTATTCTATTGATTCACTTGATGTATGTTTTGGTGATCAACTTGCGGGTTCCGCCCATGAACCTATGCATAGGGGTTGGCACACGCTTTCGTCTTGACTCTCCAGTAGAAACTTTGGTGCACTCTTTGAAGTACTTTGTGTTGGTTTGAATAGATGAATCTGAGATTGTGTGATGCATATCATATAATCATACCCGCGGATACTTGAGGTGACATTGGAGTATCTAGGTGAAATTAGGGTTTTGATTGATTTGTGTCTTAAGGTGTTATTCTAGTACGAACTCTAGGATAGATTGAACGGAAAGAATAGCTTCATGTTATTTTACTATGGACTCTTGAATAGATCGATCAGAAAGAATAACTTTGAGGTGGTTTCGTACCCTATCATAATCTCTTCGTTTGTTCTCCGCTATTAGTGACTTTGGAGTGACACTCTGTTGCATGTTGAGGGATAGTTATGTGATCCAATTATGTTATTATTGTTGAGAGAACTTGCACTAGTGAAAGTATGAACCCTAGGCCTTGTTTCAACACATTGCAATACCGTTTGTGCTCACTTTTATCATTAGTTACCTTGCTGTTTTTATATTTTCAGATTACAAAAAGCTATATCTACCATCCATATTGCACTTGTATCACCATCTCTTCGCCGAACTAGTGCACCTATACAATTTACCATTGTATTGGGTGTGTTGGGGACACAAGAGACTCTTTGTTATTTGGTTGCAGGGTTGCTTGAAAGAGACCATCTTCATCCTACGCCTCCCACGGATTGATAAACCTTAGGTCATCCACTTGAGGGAAATTTGCTACTGTCCTACAAACCTCTGCACTTGGAGGCCCAACAACGTCTACAAGAAGAAGGTTGTGTAGTAGACATCAAGCTCTTTTCTGGCGCCGTTGCCGGGGAGGTGAGTGCTTGAAGGTATATCTTTAGATCTAGCAATCGAGTCTTTTAGTTTCTTGTTTTATCACTAGCTTAGTTTATAAAAGAAAATTACAAAAAATGGAATTAAGTTTGCCTCATACGCTTCATCTTTTTAATATCTCTCGTGAGTATGATGGAATGGAAAATTGTGCCAAAGTGTTAGAAGAAGAATGCATTAAAATGTTTGGCACTAAATCTTTGAATGATGAGCATGATTGCAATGTTGTTAGTATGAACTCCTTGAATATCCATAGTACTAATGATGATTGCACTAGTTATGATGAAAATGTCTCCTATAAACATGTCAATTTTTGTGGAGTGCATTGGGTTTGCAAGTACACACCAAAGAGGGAAGATAGATATTTCAAGAGGCATACGCATTTAGAAACTAAATTGTTGCAAGAAAGGCTAGATGTTTGTGCTGAAAGATTCAATATTTATCGCCATCCTTTTGAACTTTGCAATGAACATGGTCATTTAAAGATCCAATGCTATTTGTTTCATGATCAAGTCGTGTCCAAAAATTGTGATAACTTGATTACCCTTGAGCATCATAAAGAGCTTAGTCTTATTTTGGGTTATAAAGAAATGAAACGTATAACTGAGGGTATTCCAAAATATAATTTAGATAAATTTCTTGATTTTGATCTAGAGGAAATTTATATGTATTGTGCGGTGAATTGCATTGAAAACCCTTATATTGCCAATTACATAAAGAAAATAAAACAAATAGAGGATGAAGATAATACTAATGAAAGGGAAGAGACTTCCCAATATCCTCCTATTATTTCTTATGATGAATCAGGTAAGGAGGAGGAGCCTTCTATTCAACCAATCTCATTAATAAGGAGCTCCAAAAGGAAGATTAAACCCACACATGATGTGAATAAGAAAAAGAAAAGACGGAGAAGCAAAGGTAGAAAGGTATCTCTCCCAAATAATGTTGCTCCTCTTACTCATTGTGATGATAATAATTGCTATACTATCGGTGCTATCCATACTATTGATGATGAGAGTGATTATGCTTATGATATGAAAAGGCCCAAGCTTGGGGATGCTATGTTTGATGAAGATGATGTTGTTGAGAATATATTTGCTGCAATTAATGTTTGTCCCAAGCTTGGGGATGCTACGTTTAATGAATATAATATTTTCAGTCTCCCAAGTTTTGATATGCAAATTTATAATGATGATAGCATGCCTCCTACTTATCATGATTATATTGTTGAAAGTGGATTTGGAGAGGTCATGACTTTATTTAGTAATGATTCCACTATCTTGGAAGAGGTTTCAATTGATTATGATGAGAACAAAGTTGCTACTTATGATGATTATTGTGATGACACTTATGCTATAAAAAGTAGTGATGATTATATTTATAAAACTTGTCATGATTATGATTACCCTTTTTCTGAACATTACTCTTTTAATGTGGAAACAATTTATACTATTCGAGTCTCTTATGGTACTCCCACTATTCCAAATGAGAAGAATTTTGCTTCTGTGGAGAGTAATAAAATTTATATGCTTGTAGATCATGAAAAGAATGCCTTAGGTGCTGGTTATATTGTTGAATTCATTCATGATGCTACTGAAAATTATTATGATGGAGGAATATATGCTTGTAGGAATAGCAATAATATCAAGTTTCCTCTGTATGTGCTTAAAGTTACGAAGTTATGCTTGTTTTACCTTCCTATGCAAGTTGATTCTTGTTCCCATAAGTTGTTTGCTCACAAAATCCCTATGAATAGGAAGTGGGTTATGCTTAAATTTTCTAGTCATATTCTTCATGATGCCCTCTTTATGTTACAATTCTTATCTTTTATGTGAGCATCATTGAAATCATCATGCCTAGCTAGGGGCGTTAAATGATAGCACTTGTTGGGAGGCAATCCAACTTTATTTTTGTTCCTTGATTTTTGTTCCTGTTTATTAATATATAATTTATCTAGCCTCTGTTATGATTGATTTTTATGTCTTAATTAGTGTTTGTGCCAAGTAGAACCGTTGGGAAGACTTGGGGAAAGTCTTGTTGATCTTGCTGTAAAAAACAGAAACTTTAGCGCTCACGAGAATTGCTGCCATTTTTATTGGAGAGTGCTATTTAGTTAATTATTTTTGCAGATGATTAATAGATAAATTCCTCACGTCCAGCAATTTATTTAGAATTGTTTGGGTTCCAGAAGTTTGCGTTAGTTACAGATTACTACAGACTGTTCTGTTTTTGACAGATTCTGTCTTTCGTGTGTTGCTTGCTTATTTTGATGAATCTACGGCTAGTAAAATAGTTTATAAACCATAGAGAAGTTGGAATACAGTAGGTTTAACAACAATATAAATCAATAATGAGTTCATTACAGTACCTTGAACTGGTGTTTGGTTTTCTTTCGCTAACGGAGCTCACGAGATTTTCTATTTCGAGTTTTGTGTTGTGAAGTTTTCAAGTTTTGGGTTAAGTTTTGATGGATTATGGAATAAGGAGTGGCAAGAGCCTAAGCTTGGGGATTCCCAAGGCACCCCAAGGCAATATTCAAGGACAACCAAGAGCCTAAGCTTGGGGATGCCCCGGAAGGCATCCCCTCTTTCGCCTTCGTTCATCGGTAACTTTACTTGGAGCTATATTTTTATGTACCACATGATATGTGTTTTGTTTGGAGCATCATTTTATTTTATTTTGTTTTGCTTGCTGTTTGAATAAAATACCAAGATCTTAAATTATTAAATGTTAGAGAGTCTTCACATAGTTGCATAATTATTCGACTACTCATTGATCTTCACTTATATCTTTTGAGTTATATAGTTTTTGCTCTAGTACTTCACTTATATCTCTTAGAGCACGGTGGTGGTTTTGTTTTATAGAAACTATTATTCTCTCATGCTTCACTTAGATTATTTTTAGAGTCTTAAACAGCATGGTAATTTGCTTTGGTTATGAATTTAGTCCTAATATGATGGGCATCCAAGAGGGATATAATAAAAACTTTCATATAAGTGCATTGAACACTATGAGAAGTTTGATGCTTGATGATTGTTTTGAGACATGGAGGTAGTGATATCAAAGTTGTGCTAGTTGAGTAGTTGTGAATTTGAAAATTACTTGTGTTGAAGTTTGCAAGTCCCGTAGCATGCACGTATGGTAAACGTTATGTAACAAATTTGAAACATGAGGTGTTCTTTGATTGTCCTCCTTATGAGTGGCGGTCGGGAACAAGCGATGGTCTTTTCCTACCAATCTATCCCCCTAGGAGCATGCGCGTAGTGCTTGGTTTTTGATGACTTGTAGATTTTTGCGACAATTATGTGAGTTCTTTACGACTAATGTTGAGTCCATGGATTATACGCACTCTCACCTTTCCATCATTGCTAGCCTCTTAAGTACCGTGCATTGCCCTTTCTCACATTGAGAGTTGGTGCAAACTTCGTCGGTGCATACAAACCCCGTGATATGATACGCTCTTTCACACATAAACCTCCTTATATCTTGCTCAAAACAGCCACCATACCTACCTATTATGGCATTCCCATAGCCATTCCGAGATATATTGCCATGCAACTTTCCACCGTTCCGTTTATCATGACACGTTCATCATTGTCATATTGCTTTGCATGATCATGTAGTTGACATAGTATTTGTGGCAAAGCCACCATTCATAATCCTTTCATACATGTCACTCTTGGTTCATTGCATATCCCGGTACACCGCCGGAGGCATTCATATAGAGTCATACTTTGTTCTAGTATCGAGTTGTAATCGTTGAGTTGTAAATAAATAGATGTGTGATGATCATCATTTTCTAGAGCATTGTCCCAAGTGAGGAAAAAAAGAGAAAGTCCATAAAAAAGAGAAGGCCCAAAAAAATATGAGAGAAAAAGACAGAAGGGACAATGTTATTATCCTTTTTACCACACTTGTGCTTCAAAGTAGCACCATAATCTTCATGATAGAGAGTCTTTTGTTTTGTCAGTTTCATATACTAGTGGGAACTTTTAAGTATAGAATTTGGCTTGTATATTCCAACAATGGGCTTCCTCAAATGCCCTATGTCTTCGTGAGCAAGCAAGTTGGATGCACACCCACTTAGTTTCTTTTGTTGAGCTTTCATATATTTATTGCTCTAGTGCACTCGTTGCATGGCAATCCCTACTCCTTGCATTAACATCAATTGATGGGCATCTCCATAGCTCATTGATTAGCCTCGTTGATGTGAGACTTTCTCCCTTTTTTGTCTTCTCCACATAACCCCCATCACTATATTCTATTCCACCCATAGTGCTATATCCATGGCTCACGCTCATGTATTGCGTGAAGATTGAAAAAGTTTGAGATTACTAAAGTATGAAACAATTGCTTGGCTTGTCATCGGGGTTGTGCATGATGAGAGCATTCTTGTGTGACGAAAATGGAGCATGACTAAACTATATGATTTTGTAGGGATGAACTTTCTTTGGCCATGTTATTTTGAGAAGACATAATTGCTTAGTTAGTATGCTTGAAGTATTATTATTTTTATGTCAATATTGAACTTTTATCTTGAATCTTATAGATCTGAATATTCTTGCCACAACAAAGAGAACTACATGGATAAATATGTTAGGTAGCATTCCACATCAAAAATTCTGTTTTTATCATTTACCTACTTGAGGACGAGCAGGAATTAAGCTTGGGGATGCTGATACGTCTCCAACGTATCTATAATTTTTGATTGTTCCATGCTATTATATTATCAACCTTTGATGTTTTATATGCATTTATATGCTATTTTATATGATTTTTGGGACTAACCTATTAACCCAGAGCCCAGTGCCAGTTTCTGTTTTTTCCTTGATTTAGAGTATCACAGAAAAAGAAAATCAAACGGAGTCCAATTGACCTGAAACTTCACGGAACTTATTTTTGGACCAGAAGAAGCCCACGGAGTATCGGAGATGGACCAGGAGAGTCCCGGCTGCCCACGAGGGTGGGGGGCATGCCAACCCCCCTGGGCGCGCCCCCCTGCCTCGTGGACAGCCCGGAGATCCACCGACGTACTTCTTCCTCCCATATATACCCATATACCCTAAAAACTTCGGGGAGCATAATAGATCGGGAGTTCCGCCGCTAGAAGCCTCCATAGCCACCGAAAGCCAATCTAGACCCGTTCCGGCACCCTGCCGGAGGGGGAATCCCTCTCCGGTAGCCATCTTCATCATCCCGGTGCTCTCCATGACGAGGAGGGAGTAGTTCTCCCTCGGGGCTGAGGGTATGTACCAGTAGCTATGTGTTTGATCTCTCTCTCTCGTGTTCTTGAGGTGGTACGATCTTGATGTATCGCGAGCTTTGCTATTATAGTTGGGTCTTATGATGTTTCTCCCCCTCTACTCTCTTGTAATGGATTGAGTTTTCCCTTTGAAGTTATCTTATCGGATTGAGTCTTTAAGGATTTGAGAACACTTGATGTATGTCTTGCGTGGGATAACCGTGGTGACAATGGGTTATTCTATTGATTCACTTGATGTATGTTTTGGTGATCAACTTGCGAGTTCCGCCCATGAACCTGTGCATAGGGGCTGGCACACGTTTTCGTCTTGACTCTCCAGTAGAAACTTTGGGGCACTTGAGGGAGTCCTGGATTAGTGGGTATCCGGACATCCGGATTATATCCTTTGGCCGGACTGTTGGACTATGAAGATACAAGATTGAAGACTTCGTCTCATGCCCGGATGAGACTCTACTTGGCGTGGAAGGCAAGCTAGGCAATACGGATGTGTATATCTCCTCCTTTGTAACCGACCTTGTGTAACCCTAGCCCCCTCTGGTGTCTATATAAACCGGAGGGGTTTTAGTCTATAGGACAACATACAATCATACCATAGGCTAGCTTCTAGGGTTTAGCCTCTCTGATCTCGTGGTAGATCTACTCTTGTACTACCCATATCATCAATATTAATCAAGCAGGACGTAGGGTTTTACCTGCATCAAGAGGGCCTGAACCTAGGTAAAACATCGTGTCCCCTGTCTCCTGTTACCATCCGCCTTAGACGCACAGTTCGGGACCCCCTATCCGAGATCCGCCGGTTTTGACACCGACATTGGTGCTTTCATTGAGAGTTCCTCTGTGACGTCGCCAGAAGGAAGGATGTCTCGTCTCGTCTTTAAAGACGGTATTACTGTTGGGGGAGCTTTGTCTGTCGGCCAAACTCTCCGGCTAGGCGGTTTCATCATGATCGTCTGTTCGGCCGCCGCGCCGATGATGACTTCTCGGGTCATCGAAAACAGCCTCCACGTTAAGTCGACACTCGCCGAACAGATGGATCCGGTGGAGCTCGCCTCCATAAACAAGCTCTTGGATCGCATCATCGCCCTGGGAGTCGCTACGGACTATGATCGGATTGGGCTTAAACCCGATCAAAGGGAGATTAACTCTCCGCCGGTCACCCATCATATTGCAGTGGTGGAGGAACAATGCGGCGACCTCTCCTCCATATTGAGGACCAAATATGTCCGGATTCCTGAGCTCTCCGGGCCGGATACCCGTTCGCGGGAGGACAGCATCCAATCCCTGAACTTAGAGTCAGCCAGCGGGCCAGGATTATTGGGCAACACCCCGGAACCAGAATTTCCAAAATTGGAAATTCCTCGGCCCCTGGATCCCAGATCGGGTAAGGATTCGGATTCAATTCCACCCACCCACCCAAACATAAGCGATCTTTCCCACATCAGGCAAGAGCCCCAAGAAATAGTACATCACTATTGGGCCAGATTCCTCCTTGCGATGAACAAGGTTAAGGACTGTCGCGAGGAAGACGCAATCTTATTTTTCTGCAATAATTACACAGACAAGGGAATCCTTAACGCCATAAATCGCCGTGAGATATCACGCTTCGCTGACTTGGCGTCCATAGTACGAAAGTACTGTGCGATGGAAAGTGCCTGGAAAACCGAAACAAACTTTTGGGATAATCCGGCCCTAAATACGAACCCAGTCTGAAATAAAAGGTTGCACTATCAAAGGACACCCTGGTTAACTACCAAAAAGCAAAAACCCTCTATAGGGCATGGAACTGTACTGGAGGGATGGCTCAATGGACCCTGCAAAATTCATAGTATAGCAGATACAATACCAACGCACAGCCTTAGAGCATGTTGGATACTCGGTAGGTGGCCAAAAGTGGTGAGGATCTTCTTATCCCAAATGCCATAGAGCACCATCTCATGGATAACAATACGGTGTTAATAGTCTTTGAGACATTTGCGTCAAATAATAGGCGCAAGCGAACACTCTACACCATGGCCGAAATCTGCCACGTAGCAGCAATAAATCCATGGAGTGACACAGCTATTACCTTCAATGCCAGTGATGAACCTAAATTCCGAACAGCCCGAGCACCAGCCGCACTGGTCCTCAGTCCAATTGTGGACGGCTTTCGACTCACCAAGGTACTCATGGACGATGGCAGCGGATTAAACCTCATCTATGAGGAAACCCTTCAAAAAATGGAAATAGACTGGAACCGCATCGAGCGAAGCAGCACAACCTTTAGAGGAATAATCCCCAGTCGGGAAGCACGCTGTACAGGCAAAATCACACTAGATGTGGTGTTCGGCACAACGGAGAATTATAGGTCCGAAGAGATTACGTTCCAAGTGGCCCCGTTCAGTAGCGGTTACCACGCCCTGTTAGGGCGGAGGCGTTCACAATCTTCCAAGCCATACCCCAGTATGGGTACATGAAGCTCAAAATGCCCAGGCCCAACGGAATTATCACTCTTTCTAGTGATCCGGACACAACACTCCGCGCCAAAAACAAGACAGCCGCACTGGCCCTCGAGGCATTATCCGAAGCCCTAGCGGCTGAGGAACTGACTGCGCTACGCTCCACGGAGAATAGGGACGATGTGATACTCGACAAGAGACCCAAGTCCACCCCCTTTAAACCGGCGAATGAAATAGTCAAATTCCAAGTCCATCCAATGGACCCTACAAAAACAGCTTCCATCGGGGCACAGTTAACCCCTGACGTAGATGCCGCACTACGAGAGTTCCCACGCGAGAACTGGGACATTTTTGCCTGGCACCCTTCAGACATGCCAGGAATCCCACGCAGGCTGGCCGAGCACAGCCTCAATATTCTAAAGTAATTCAAGCTGGTCAAGCGGGCTCTTCGGCGTTTCTCTGAACCTAAGAGACAAGCCATGGGAGAGGAACTAGCCAAGTTATTGGAGGTCGGATTCATTAGAGAAATAAAACACCTAGACTGGCTAGCAAACCTGGTGATGGTACCAAAGAAGGATAAATCCTGGCGCCTTTGTGTCGATTTCAAGGACCTCAATAAAGCTTCCCCAAAGGATCCCTTCCCCCTCCCCCGCATCGATCAAATTATCGATGCCACCGCAGGACACGAATCATTGTGTTTCCTCGATGCATACTCCGGTTACCACCAAATCAAGATGGCGGAGTCCGACCAAGCCGCAACGTCATTCATCACACCATACGGTCCCTTCTGTTTCAACACAATGCCTTTTGGGCCCAAAAACGCTGGCGCAACATATCAGCGCATGATTCAGACATGTCTGGAGAAACAAATCAGCAAAACAGTAGAGGCATACGTAGACGATGTGGTCATCAAAACCAAGCACGTCGACTCTTTGATAGATGACTTGAAGCTCACATTCGACAACCTTCGAACATACGACATCAAGCTCAATCCGGAAAAATGCGTTTTCGGCGTACCAGCCGGAAAGCTCATGGGTTTCATTGTCTCCAGTAGAGGTATTGAAGCTAATCCGGCAAAAATCCAAGCTTTGCCACAGTTGGCTACCCCAACAGAACTCAAACAAATCCAGAAGTTAACTGGATGCGTGGCGGCTCTAAGCCGCTTTATCTCCCGCTTAGGAGAAAAGGCTTTACCCCTTTATCGCCTCCTTCGGCGCACCGAACACTTTGAGTGGACGGACGCTGCCACAGCTGGATTGGAAGAAATAAAGGCCATTTTGGCAACCAACCCAATCCTGGCCGCGCCAAACATCGGCGAACCAATGCTGTTGTACATTGCGGCAACTCATCAAGTTGTAAGCGCAGTGCTCGTTGTCGAACGATAAGTTGCCGGACATAAATTCCCTCTTCAAAGGCCGGTATACTATGTATCCATTGTCCTCACTCCATGCAAATCACGGTACCCACATTATCAAAAGATAGCCTATGCGGTATTCATGGCATCCCGAAAGCTGCGACACTACTTTCAAGAGTGTTCGATTATAGTAGCCTCGGAAGTGCCACTTAATGATATTATAAACAACCACGACGCTACGGGCCGGATTACTAAATGGGCCATTGAGCTCCTCCCGTTCGACATAACATACAAACCTCGATGGGCCATTAAGTCGCAAGTATTGGCCGACTTTGTCACCGAATGGACGGAGGCCGAACTCCCTAAAGAGTACGGCACATACTCCAATTGGATCATGCACTTCGATGGTTCTAAAATGTTGGCTGGTCTAGGGGCTGGCGTCGTCCTGACGTCCCCAACCGGAGATACCGTTTAGTACGTACAGCAAATATTGTATACAGACTCCAACAACGCAGCCGAATACGAAGCTTTGTTGCATGGTCTTCGGATGGCAGTCTCCATGGGCATTCAACGCCTGGAGGTGCGTGGGGATTCAAACCTTGCAATATCCCAAATAAATGGAGACTTTGACGCCAAGGATCCGAAAATGGCGGCCTAACAAAATGTCGTCCTAAAAATGTCAGCTCGGTTCAAGGGACTCGAATTCCACCATGTGGCTCGGGAAAATAATCAAGCGGCGGATATCCTCGCCTGCATCGGCGCAAAACGCGACGCGGTCCCCCCCAACATATTTCTGGAAAGGCTGTTCAAGCCATCCGTAGTATGGGAAGGGGACACCGGTAACAATAGTCTGGACCTGGCCAAAATGCCCGATACCGAATACTCTGACACAATCGGAGGCTCCGCCACTGAAATAACACCTTCAGCCCACGTAATAATGGCCATTATCGCCCCGTGGACAGAACCATTCCTGGCCTACCTAATTAGGCAGGAACTTCCGGAGGACCAAAATGAGGCACGCTGCATAGTGCGGCGATCTAAGGCCTATAGGGTCCACAAGGGAGAATTGTATAAAAAAAGCACTACTGGAGTCCTTCAAAGGTGCATCTCCGAAGAGGAAGGGCGGAACCTTTTGGCAAAAATCCACGCCGGACTCAGTGGTCACCATGCCGCAGCCCGGGCTCTTGTAAGCAAGGCCTTCCGTACAAGATTCTATTGGCCAACGGCCCGATGCACATGACTTGGTCCAACATTGCGCCGGTTGCCAGCTCTTTGCAAATCAAAGCCACATGCCACCCACCGCCCTCCAAACAATCCCCATTACGTGGCCCTTCGTGGTCTGGGGGCTTGACATGGTTGGACCCCTTAAAGGGGGAACCCACAAGAAAAAATACTTACTAGTCATGGTGGATAAATTCACCAAATGGATAGAGGCCAAACCTGTTAAAACAGCCGAATCCGGACCAGTGATAGACTTCATATCTGGGGTCGTACACCGTTATGGCGTCCCCCACAGCATCATCACTAACAACGGCACAAACTTCACAGCCGATGAGGTAAAACTCTGGTGCAGCAAAATGGGCATCAAGCTCGATTATGCTTCAGTCTATCACCCACAAACCAACGGTCAAGTCGAGCGAGCAAACGGTCTTATAATGAGCGGCATTAAACCCAGATTAGTGTGTTCCTTAACGGAGTCTAACACGCACTGGGTAGAGGAGCTCGACTCCGTACTCTGGGGGCTGCGGACCACGCCGAATCATAGTACCGGATATACACCCTTCTTTATGGTGTACGGCGCAGAGGCAGTCTTGCCCTGTGACATAATTCATGACTCACCTCGAGTGCAAATGTACGAAGAAAGAGAAGCCGAGCTCGATCGGCAGGACAGTCTGGACACCCTAGAGGAGGAGCGCGACGTAGCCAAAGCCCGTTCCGCATTTTATCAGCAACAGGCTCGCAGATACCAAAGCAGAGAAGTACGGGCCAAAACTTATAATGTCGGTGAACTAGTTCTACGCCTGCCGGATAAGAAAAAGAACAAGCTTGAGCCCAAATGGGAAGGTCCCTTCATTATTGACCAAGTTATGACCGGTGGAGCGTACCGACTGCGGGATGCAACGACTAGTCGACCTGAGCCGAACCCATGGAACGCGGCCAGGCTCCGAAGATTCTACGCCTAGCACCGGACTCTATGTTCGTCCCCTCCATTTGTCCATTTTTTGCATATACATTATCTGTCTTGTTTTTCTTTCTTCCATTCTTCTATTCTTTCTCTAGGCCTTCAAAGGCCAACTTGTGCCTCGCTTGCACATTATAGATGCGCCAGCCGCGCTCATCATACCTGGGGGCTTCTTTCATAGAAGCTTAATTATTTATCTGCGGCTCAGGCCCCGCACATGCATCATGCTTCCGCATGTACCTTTTTCGCCATTATATACATCGATATGACTTAAGTTTTGGCCAAGCTGGGTTGCCTGGCTCTTGTATTTATGCCCTATGTTCCTGTTAATTCGGCTAGGGCATAAGGGGAGCACCTCTCGATTGTTACTGCCGGGTCAGCCGGATGTGTACCTCAGATTGGGTGAAGCCGAAAGCTAGCGTTCTTAAGGGAATATTCGACCGGTGAACAAAAGATGATTTTTATTTATTATCCATATCTGCCCCCAGATGTTTTTCCTGTGTTTCCTATTGCAGTCCGGACATGCACTTTAGGGCATGCTTACCCAGGGAAAGGAACCCTTAACGGAACTATTCTCCCTGGAAGATGTTTCTTACTAACCATGTAATATAACGTAACTAGTTGGGCACTTGTCTGTTCAAGCACTAATGACCCCTACGCCTGGTCTCCACGCATACCCCGGTTCTTATATAACTGCGCGGGTATTCGGATACACTCCGGACTATCGGGTCCCGAGGTTGAAGCGAAAAGGTCCGCCAAGACAAATGATCTACAATCTGGCTAGAAGGCATTATACATGTCACTTTCATTACATAGTCATGCAGACTGACTAAATTCCTCTTCTGTACCATTCAACAGGCGGTCTAGCTTACAATCCTATTGGGAATACTTTGCGGCTAATTCTACTTGCCCATAAACTAAGCTAACAGGGATCTCCTTTCTATTGGGCCCCACAGGTCCGACCTCGGCCATGTGATTTGGGTCTGCCTTGGTATACCGCGTCTTCACCATGGCCCCGGCTTCTCTGGCACCCTGTCGGTAGGCTGATATCTTCCATAATCAGAAGCGCCGCCGTGCTCCCTTGAGCTTCTCCGCAAGCTCTGCAACGCCCTCTGGCAGGGAGACGGACTGCCACAAGGCCTGGGCAACACCCTGCATCACCTGCCGAACTTGTTCGTGCAGATGTGACAGCTCGGATAGAAGATCACCCACAGACCCGGGAATTTCCTCCGCGGGATGACCCGTCAGCATACCTACAAACATAACGTTGTTAGTCGGCTTCTTCGCCGAACTCCTTTAAAAGGATTCGTTCAAGCACTTACTGAAAATGATGCGCCGAAGCCGCTTATTCTCCTTCTCGGAGTCTGCAAGCTGGCCCCGAACGTCTTTTAGTTCCACGCTCAGCTTAATATTGGCGTCTTGGAGATTGTTTTTCTCCCGCCTAACCTTAGTCAGCACGCGTTTGCCAGCCTCTAGCTATCGCATAACATGCTGGTCCTCCGGATTCATCTGCAACACCTGTTGTTAGATCTGCAGCCATGCCGCACATTATATGTTAACCATCATTCTTTAAAGTAAATGTTACCAGTAGGTGACTTTTTCGGTTCCTGCAATGCGGCCACAGCAGCCCGCAGCTGGGTCTTGCATTCCTCTAGCTCCTGTGACAGCCTAGTATTCTTCTCTGTAAGAACCTGCACAATAAAGATGATCCTTAAATCAGTTCTGCTAACTTTTTCAAGTCTCAGGGGCTACTGATACATATAAATCATCAGATTTACTTACCCGTACATCCTTTACATACTGATCCGTGGCTCTGGCTAGACCATCTTGAGCAGCTCGGAGGTACGCCTCTCCGGAATTGAAGGCATCAAAAGCCTCTGGCGAGAAACATGCGTCACGGAGTACGGCCCGGCGGCGCCTATGATTCATGGCACTTTCCACCTCTGAGTTGGTAGCGGATAATCTATCTGCATCCTCTGTAGGGGGATTATCTGGCGCCCGCCCCATATCGGCTTCCGCCTCTATGTCCGGTCCTGGCACCCGGCTGGTGGAAGCGTGATTGGTAACATCGCCGGACATATTTCGGCGAGCATTTTTTCTGTTAAAAAACACGGGCATCATTATATTTCGAGAAAGATGACAACCACGGAGTAGGGTTTGTTATACCTTTGCGCCGGCATCTCCGTCCTGACCGCCTTCCTTTTTGGCCTACCCGGCCTCGGTGCCTCCTGTTGGCGCGTGGTTGCGGGTTCGGCAGGGCGTCCCGAATGCCTTCCCTGTAAAAATGCCATGTGTCTAAAAGGGGATCCTAGTTTTGGAGTTGGGATTTTTCGTTTTTCTTACGTGCGATGCAGGGAGCAGTCCAGGATAGTCGGCCGTAATGGCCACTATGGCTTCGTCGCAGCTTAACTGATAGAATTGCCGGTCTATCAGCTCCACGAATATGACCGGATCTTCTTCAAGTCTGGAGTCAAGGGCCCGGTCAGGGTCCTCTGGTTGTGGAGAAGGGCTGCTGATCTCCTTTATGGCTTTTCGCAGTTCCTGTCGCAAAGTGGCAAGGTGAATACTTACGACAAAGAATGTGGGAAAAATGGGAGGAGGGAGATATAACTTACCCAGCCTGGAGGATTGTACATGGAGAATCCATCACGTGGCTTGATGCGGGTGAACTCCTCTTCCTCACCCTTGAACAACTTGGACAGAATTTTTGCTAAAGTGGCAGCATTGTCCGGACCCTTACGCCCGCAGCGGGTGGCGTCATCCGCCCCGTTATAACACCACAAGGGGTGCCCACGATATTGAAGTGGTTGCACTCCCTGCATTATGCAAATCGACATAACTTCGATTACTGTCAATCCTGATCGAGCCAGTGCTTTAATTCGGTTCATTAGATAGAGGACTTCTCCGTTGTCTTCCACCTGGGGGCTCCGTGGGAGCCAACTTCGGCGTTTCTTCAGAGGAGCATTGTTGAACTCAGGAAGACCCTGCCGAATAGGGTCCGGAAGGGGAACGTCCTCCATATAAAACCATTCTGAAGGCCAGTCATCGGGTGACTTCTTCGGAGTACCGGACATGTATCCGGTATCGGCGATGCGCCATATTTCGGCTCCGCCCACTTGATAAAGTGACCCCCTCTGTGTGCGAGCGACGAGGCAAAATAGCCTTTTCCACAGCTCGAAGTGAGCCTCGCAGCCCAGGAACAACTCGCAGAGAGCCACATAGCCGGCGATATGTAGGATGGAGGCGGGGGTGAAATTGTGTAATTGGAGGCCGTAGAATTCCAGGAGCCCGCGGAGGAATGGATGAAATGGAAATCCGAGTCCCCTTAATAGATAGGGAATAAGGCAGACCCATTCCCCCATGGAGGGACGGGGAAAGCTCTCCGCTTGCTCCCCGCCATTATTGGTGGCAAGCCCGGCTTGAACAAGCACCATGTACGCCGGAGGGAGAAATCCCTTAGTCTGCAGTTCGACTAAACGACTGTGTGGGACTGAACACCTCTCCCAATCACCGGGCTTAGGGCTTCGGGGGCGGGAGGAGGAGCTGCGGAGGTCGGCCATGCTAGAATGGATCTTTCCGGAATGCGCTCTGATGGACTCTCACTGGGGGAGGATGGTATGGATCGGATCTAAGGATCCCCATCCCTTTAATAGACAATTTATTTATCTGGTTAGGGGGCGAATGTAAAAACGCCCTGGCGCCTCGTATTCACTTGACGCGTAGGAGAAATCCCTTATTGGGCATAGAAGCCAAGAGGTCCAAACATTTATGGGACCGGACACTGCTTTACAAACGTTCGAAAGATGGAGAAGAACTCGCCTTGCAATGCCGAAGACAATAATGCGCACCGGACTCATCGTCATTGAAGCCTGGTTCGGGGGCTACTGAGGAAGTCCTGGATTAGGGGGTATCCGGACATCCGGATTATATCCTTTGGCCGAACTGTTGGACTATGAAGATACAATATTGAAGACTTCGTCTCATGTCCAGATGAGACTCTACTTGGCATGGAAGGCGAGCTAGGCAATACGGATGTGTATATCTCCTCCTTTGTAACCGACCTTGTGTAACCCTAGCCCCCTCTGGTGTCTATATAAACCGGAGGGGTTTTAGTCCATAGGACAACATACAATCATACCATAGGGTAGCTTCTAGGGTTTAGCCTCTCTGATCTCGGGGTAGATCTACTCTTGTACTACCCATATCATCAATATTAATCAAGTAGGACGTAGGGTTTTACCTCCATCAGGCCCTGTTCGTTTAATCCCCTTGCCACAGGGATTGGAGGGGATTGGGGGGGTTTGAGGTGAATTTTAACTTGCAAGGGATTTAATCCCCTCCAATCCCTTTCAAACCTCTCCAAACCCTGTCTAACCGAACAAGGCCTCAAGAGGGCCCGAACCTGGGTAAAACATCGTGTCCCTATCTTCTGTTACCATCCGCCTTAGACGCACAGTTCGGGACTATTGGAAATATGCCCTAGAGGCAATAATAAAATGATTATTATTATATTTCCTTGTTCATGATAATTGTCTATTATTCATGCTATAATTGTGTTATCCGGAAATCATAATACATGTGTGAATACATAGACCATAACATGTCCCTAGTGAGCCTCTAGTTAACTAGCTCGTTGATCAATAGATAGTCATGGTTTCCTGACTATGGACATTGGATGTCATTGATAATGGGATCACATCAATAGGAGAATGATGTGATGGACAAGACCCAATCCTAAGCACAGCACAAGATCATGTAGTTCGTTTGCTAGAGCTTTTCCAATGTCAAGTATCATTTCCTTAGACCATGAGATCGTGTAACTCCCGGATGCCGTAGGAGTGCTTTGGGTGTACCAAACGTCACAACGTAACTGGGTGACTATAAAGGTATACTACAGGTATCCCTGAAAGTATCTGTTGGGATGACACGGATCGAGACTAGGATTTGTCACTCCGTATGACGGAGAGGTATCTGTGGGCCCAGTCGGTAATGCATCATCATAATGAGCTCAATGTGACCAAGTGTTTGGTCACGGGATCATGCATTTCGGTATGAGTAAAGTGACTTGCCGGTAACGAGATTGAACGAGGTATTAGGATACCGACGATCGAATCTCGGGCAAGTAACGTACCGATTGACAAAGGGAATTGAATACGGGATTGATTGAATCCTCGACAACGTGGTTCATCTGTTGAGATCATCATGGAACATGTGGGAGCCAACATGGGTATCCAGATCCCGCTGTTGGTTATTGACCGAAGAGTCGTCTCGGTCATGTCTGCATGTCTCCCGAACCCGTAGGGTCTACACACTTAAGGTTCGGTGACGCTAGGGTTGTAGAGATATTAGTATGCGGTAACCCGAAAGTTGTTCGGAGTCCCAGATGAGATCCCGGACGTCACGAGGAGTTCTGGAATGGTTCGGAGGTGAAGATTTATATATAGGAAGTCCAGCTTCGGCCATCGGGAAAGTTTCGGGGGTAATCGGTATTGTACCGGGACCACCGGAAGGGTCCCGGGGGTCCACCGGGTGGGGCCACCTATCTCGGAGGGCCCCATGGGCTGAAGTGGGAGGGGAACCAGCCCTTGGTGGGCTGGTGCGCCCCCCATGGGCCTCCCCCTGCGCCTAGGGTTGGAAACCCTAGGGGTGGGGGGCGCCCCACCTGACTTGGCGGGCAAGTCCCCCCCTTGGCCACCGCCCCCTTGGAGATTGGATCTCCTAGGGCCGGCGCCCCCCCTAGGGGTCCTATATATACTGGGGGGAGGGAGGGCAACCGCACCCAAGTCCCTGGAGCCTCCCTCTCCCCTCGTAACACCTCTCTCTCTCATTGGAGCTTGGCGAAGCCCTGCCGAGATCACCGCTGCTTCCATCACCACGCCATCGTGCTGCTGGATCTCCATCAACCTCTCCTTCCCCTTGCTGGATCAAGAAGGAGGAGACGTCTTCCCCAACCGTACGTGTGTTGAACGCGGAGGTGCTGTCCGTTCGGCGCTCGGTCATCGGTGATTTGGATCACGACAAGTAGGACTCCATCAACCCCGTTCTCTTGAACGCTTCCGCTCACGATCTACAAGGGTATGTAGATGCACTCCCCTCTCCCTCGTTGCTAGATGACTCCATAGATTGATCTTTGTGATGCGTAGAAAATTTTAAAATTCTGCTACGTTCCCCAACAGTGGCATCATGAGCTAGGTCTATGCGTAGTTTCTATGCACGAGTAGAACACAAGTTGTTGTGGGCGTTGATGTTGTCAATTTACTTGCCGTTACTAGTCTTATCTTGATTCGGCGGCATCGTGGGATGAAGCGGCCCGGACCGACCTTACACGTACGCTTACGTGAGACTGGTTCCACCGACTGACATGCACTAGTTGCATAAGGTGGCTAGCGGGTGTCTGTCTCTCCCACTTTAGTCAGATCGGATTCGATGAAAAGGGTCCTTATGAAGGGTAAATAGAAATTGGCATATCACGTTGTGGTTTTGACGTAGGTAAGAGACATTCTTGCTAGAAACCTATAGCGGCCACGTAAAAACATGCAACAACAATTAGAGGACGTCTAACTTGTTTTTGCAGCTTATGCCATGTGATGTGATATGGCCAAAAGGATGTGATGAATGATATATGTGATGTATGAGATTGATCATGTTCTTGTAATAGGAATCACGACTTGCATGTCGATGAGTATGACAACTGGCAGGAGCCATAGGAGTTGTCTTAATTTATTTATGACCCGCGTGTCAATATAAACGTCATGTAATTACTTTACTTTATTGCTAAACCGTTAGCCATAGTAGTAGAAGTAATAGATGACGAGACAACTTCATGAAGACACGATGATGGAGATCATGATGATGGAGATCATGGTGTCATGCCGGTGACGATGATGATCATGGCGCCCCGAAGATGGAGATCAAAAGGAGCAAATGATATTGGCCATATCATGTCACTATTTGATTGCATGTGATGTTTATCATGTTTTTGCTTCTTATTTTCTTAGAACGACGGTAGTAAATAAGATGACCCCTCACAATAATTTCAAGAAAGTGTTCCCCCTAACCGTGCACCGTTGCGAAGGTTCGTTGTTTCGAAGCACCACGTGATGATCGGGTGTGATAGATTCTAACGTTCGAATACAATGGGTGTAAGCCAGATTTACACACGCAATACACTTAGGTTGACTTGACGAGCCTAGCATGTACATACATGGCCTCAGAACACGGAAGACCGAAAGGTCGAACATGAGTTGTATAGAAGATACGATCAACATGAAGATGTTCACCGATGATGACTAGTCCGTCTCACGTGATGATCGGACACGGCCTAGTTGACTCGGATCATGTATCACTTAGATGACTAGAGGGGTGTCTGTCTGAGTGGGAGTTCATTAAATAATTTGATTAGATGAACTTAATTATCATGAACTTAGTCTAAAAACCTTTGCAAAATGTCTTGTAGATCAAATGGCCAACGCTCATGTCAACCTCAACTTCAACGCGTTCCTAGAGAAAACCAAGCTGAAAGATGATGGCAGCAACTATACGGACTGGGTCCGGAACCTGAGGATCATCCTCATAGCTGCCAAGAAAGCATATGTCCTAGAAGCACCGCTAGGTGCAGCACCCATCCCAGAGAACCAAGATGTTATGAACGCTTGGCAGTCGCGTGCTGATGATTACTCCCTCGTGCAGTGCGGCATGCTTTACAGCTTAGAACCGGGGCTCCAAAAGCGTTTTGAGCAACACGGTGCATATGAGATGTTCGAAGAGCTGAAAATGGTTTTCCAAGCTCATGCCCGGGTCAAGAGCTATGAAGTCTCCGACAAGTTCTACAGTTGTAAGATGGAGGAAAATAGTTCTGTCAGTGAGCACATACTCAAAATGTCTGGGTTGCACAACCGCTTGTCCCAGCTGGACATTAACCTCCCGGACGAGGCAGTCATTGACAGAATCCTTCAGTCGCTCCCACCTAGCTACAAGAGCTTTGTGATGAACTACAATATGCAGGGGATGGTGAAAACTATTCCTGAAGTATTTTCAATGCTGAAATCACCAGAGGTGGAAATCAAAAAGGAACATCAAGTGTTGATGGTCAATAAAACCACTAGTTTCAAGAAAGGCAAGGTAAGAAGAATTTCAAGAAGGACGGCAAGGGAGTTGCCGCGCCCAGTAAACCAGTTGCCGGGAAGAAGTCAAAGAATGGACCCAAACCTGAGACTGAGTGCTTTTCTTGCAAGGGAAAGGGACATTGGAAGCGGAACTGCCCCAAATACTTAGCGGACAAGAAGGCCGGCAACACTAAAGGTATATGTGATATACATGTAATTGATGTGTACCTTACCAGTACTCGTAGTATCTCTTGGGTATTTGATACCGGTGTGGTTGCTCACATTTGTAACTCAAAACAGGAGCTGAGGAATAAGCGGAGACTGGCGAAGGACGAGGTGATGATGCGTGTCGGGAATGGTTCCAAGGTCGATGTGATTGCCGTCGGCACGCTACCTCTACATTTACCTACGGGATTAGTTTTAAACCTCAATAATTGTTATTTAGTGCCAGCTTTGAGCATGAACATTGTATCTGGATCTCGTTTAATATGAGATGGCTACTCATTTAAATCCGAGAATAATGGTTGTTCTATTTATATGAGAGATATGTTTTATGGTCATGCTCCGCTGGTCAATGGTTTATTCTTAATGAATCTCGAACGTGATGTTACACATATTCATAGTGTGAATACCAAAAGATGTAAGATTGATAATGATAGTCCCACATATCTGTGCCACTGCCTCCTTGGTCACATTGGTGTCGAACGCATGAAGAAGCTCCATACAGATGGACTTTTGGAGTCTCTTGATCTCGAATCATTTGACACGTGTGAACCATGCCCCATGGGTAAAATGACCAAGACTCCGTTCTCCGGAACAATGGAGCGAGCAACCAACTTATTGGACATTATACATACTAATGTGTGCGGTCCAATAAGCGTTGAGGCTCGCGGTGGCTATCGTTATGTTCTCACTCTCACTGATGACTTAAGTAGATATGGGTATGTCTATTTGATGAAACACAAGTCTGAGACCTTTGAAAAGTTCAAGGAATTTCAGAATGAGGTAGAGAATCAACATGAACGAAAGATAAAATTCTTACGATCAGATCATGGGGGAGAATATTTATGTCACGAATTTGGTACGCACTTAAGGAAATGTGGAATCATTTCACAACTCGCGACGCCTGGAACACCTCAGCGTAACGGTGTGTCCGAACGTCGTAATCGCACTCTATTGGATATGGTGCAATCTATGATGTCACTCACTAATTTACCGCTATCATTTTGGGGATACGCTCTAGAGACAGCTACATTCACTTTAAATAGGGCACCGTCTAAATCCGTTCAGACGACACCGTATGAATTATGGTTTGGGAAGAAACCTAAGCTGTCGTTTCTAAAAGTTTGGGGATGCGATGCTTATGTCAAGAAACTTCAACCTGAAAAGCTCAAACCCAAGTCGGAAAAATGCGTCTTCATAGGATACCTAAGGAAACCATTGGGTATACCTTCTACCTCAGATCCAAAGGCAAGATCTTTGTTGCCAAGAACGGGTCCTTTCTGGAGAAAGAGTTTCTCTCGAGAGAAGTAAGTGGGAGGAAAGTAGAACTCGATGAAGTACTGCCTCTTGAACCGGAAAGTAGCGCAGCTCAGGAAGATGTTCCTGTGGTGCCTGCACCGACTAGAGAGGAAGTTAATGATAATGATCAAGGTAATTCGGATCAAGTTGCTACTAAACTTCGAAGGTCCACAAGGACACATTCCACACCAGAATGGTATGGCAACCCTGTCCTGGAAATCATGTTGTTAGACAACGGTGAACCTTCAAACTATGAGAAGCAATGGCGGGCCCAGATTCCAACAAATGGCTTGAAGCTATGCAATCCGAATAGGATCCATGTATGAAAACAAAGTATGGACTTTGACAGACTTGCTGTCGGTGGGAACGACACCTATGGGATCACAAGAATCCCTACTACGGTTGCGGGGCGCGGGGTCGTGAGAAGAGCAGATCAAACAGATAGCACACGGTTCGTTTATCCAGGTTCAGGCCGCGAGGATGCGTAAAACCCTACTCCTGCTTTGGTGGATTTTATATTTGTGTTCTTGAGCTAGCTATGGGGCGTGAGGAGCTCCAAAAAGCCGAATCCCCCTCCTGGTCGCCTCGAGCCTCCTTTTATAGGAAAGGGGTTGCCACAGTGGCACACACGAGGTGGAAAGGGTACAGTGATGTGAGGTTATCCCTTGCATTACATGACAAGGCGCATTTAATGCGCCTTGCCCAGGTGTCCTTGCTTTATCGGGGACGGGGGAGAGCCATGTCTCGTCCGTCGCCGCTCCCTCTCGTGTCGACACGCGCCCTGGCCAGCGGCGCCCGCGCTGCCATGTAGGCAGGCAGGCAGCTGAGGTGGCGCAGTGGTGGGTCTCCATGAAGATCCGCATGCCGCCACGCAAGTGCCTGCCCAGCTGGTTGGGTCGGCAGCTGCATGCGAACGGTGGTGGAGGTTTGACTGGTGTGGGCCTGATGGTGGCCCTACAGGTGTTCTTGGCAAGGGCCTTGCCGGGGCCCCGGCAAGGGTCTTGCCGTGGCGCCTGTTGTCATCCCCGGCAAGGCTCTTGCCGGGCTTGTGGTCCTCCTTGGCTGGGATCCCGCCAAGGATCATCATCTTCTAAAGGGTGTACCTGATCTTGAATGTCTTCACAAAGATCTGCATGCCACCACGGGGATGTCTCCCGAATCCTTGCCCCATGGGGGCAGTGGACTCAAGGGTGACTCACTCCGTAGGTGTGGGGCGAGCTGCCACGACAAGGGTCTTGCCGGGTTTGCTAAAACCGCCTCCCGGCAAGGATCTTGCCGGGGGGTCCGCTTTGTCCCCTTTTCTCTTTGTGGTCTTGGTCTTGGCGTCGTTCTGCTTCTCCTGAGCTTCAGCCTTACCTTGGCTCACCTCCCTTGCCTTGCTCAGTGTGGTGGTGCCCGTGGCTTAGACTGCCCGTGCACAGTTATAGGGGTACAAAAAGTGTACCCCTCTTTTTGTACACCGACACTTGCCCGTTGATCGGCGAGCGATAGAGAATAAATGGATCTTTAAGAAGAAGACGGACGCGGATGGTAATGTTACCATCTATAAGGCTCGACTTGCCGCTAAGGGTTATCGACAAGTTCAAGGGGTTGACTACGGTGAGACCTTCTCACCCGTAGCGAAGCTGAAGTCCGTTCGAATCATGTTAGCAATTGCCGCATACTATGATTATGAGATATGGCAAATGGACGTCAAAATGGCATTCCTTAACGGCTTTCTTAAGGAAGAATTGTATATGATGCAGCCGGAAGGTTTTGTCGATCCTAAGAATGCTAACAAGGTATGCAAGCTCCAGCGCTCCATCTATGGGCTAGTGAAAGCATCTCGGAGTTGGAACATTCGCTTTAATGAAATGATCAAAGCGTTTGGGTTTATGCAGACTTATGGAGAAGCCTGCGTTTACAAGAAAGTGAGTGGGAGCTCTATAGCATTTCTCATATTATATGTGGATGACATACTTTTGATGGGAAATGATATAGAACTTTTGGACAGTATTAAGGCCTACTTGAATAAGTGTTTTTCAATGAAGGACCTTGGAGAAGTTGCTTACATATTAGGCATCAAGATCTATAGAGATAGATCGAGACGCCTCATAGGTCTTTCACAAAGCACATACCTTGATAAGATATTGAAGAAGTTCAATATGGATCAGTCCAAGAAGGGGTTCTTGCCTGTGTTGCAAGGTGTGAAATTGAGCTCAGCTCAATGTCCGACCACTCTCTTCTGTGACAACACTAGAGCTATTGCCCTTGCCAAGGAGCCCAGGTTTCACAAGAAGACCAGGCACATCAAGCGTCGCTTCAACTCCATTCGTGAAAATTTTCAAGATGGAGACATGGATATTTGCAAAGTACATACGGATCTGAATGTCGCAGATCCGTTGACTAAACCTCTTCCGTGAGCAAAACATGATCAACACCAGAACTCTATGGGTGTTCGATTCATCATAATGTAACTAGATTATAGACTCTAGTGCAAGTGGGAGACTGTTGGAAATATGCCCTAGAGGCAATAATAAAATGATTAGTATTATATTTCCTTGTTCATGATAATTGTCTATTATTCATGCTATAATTGTGTTATCCGGAAATCATAATACATGTGTGAATACATAGACCATAACATGTCCCTAGTGAGCCTCTAGTTAACTAGCTCATTGATCAATAGATAGTCATGGTTTCCTGACTATGGAGATTGGATGTCATTGATAACGGGATCACATCATTAGGAGAATGATGTGATGGACAAGACCCAATCCTAAGCATAGCACAAGATCGTGTAGTTCGTTTGCTAGAGCTTTTCCAATGTCAAGTATCATTTCCTTAGACCATGAGATCGTGTAACTCCCGGATGCCGTAGGAGTGCTTTGGGTGTACCAAACGTCTCAACGTAACTGAGTGACTATAAAGGTATACTACAGGTATCCCCGAAAGTATCTGTTGGGTTGACACGGATCGAGATTGGGATTTGTCACTCCGTATGACGGAGAGGTATCTCTGGGCCCACTCGGTAATGCATCATCATAATGAGCTCAATGTGACCAAGTGTTTGGTCACGCGATCATGCATTACGGTATGAGTAAAGTGACTTGCCGGTAACAAGATTGAACGAGGTATTGGGATACCGACGATCGAATCTCGGGCAAGTAACGTACCGATTGACAAAGGGAATTGAATACGGGATTGATTGAATCCTCGACATCATGGTTCATCCGATGAGATCATCGTGGAACATGTGGGAGCCAACATAGGTATCCAGATCCCGCTGTTGGTTATTGACCGGAGAGTCGTCTCGGTCATGTCTGCATGTCTCCCGAACCTGTAGTGTCTACACACTTAAGGTTCGGTAATGCTAGGGTTGTAGAGATATTAGTATGCGGTAACCCGAAAGTTGTTTGGAGTCCCGGATGAGATCCCGGACGTCACGAGGAGTTCCGGAATGGTCCGGAGGTGAAGATTTATATATAGGAAGTCCAGTTTCGGCCATCGGGAAAGTTTCAGGGGTAATCGGTATTGTACTGGGACCACCAGAAGGGTCCCGGGGGTCCACCGGGTGGGGCCACCTATCCCGGAGGGCCCCATGGGCTGAAGTGGGAGGGGAACCAGCCCCTGGTGGGCTGGTGCGCCCCCCATGGGCCTCCCCCTGCGCCTAGGGTTGGAAACCCTAGGGGTGGGGGGTGCCCCACCTGACTTGGGGGGCAAGTCCCCCAATGGCCGCCCCCCCCCTTGGAGATTGGATCTCCTAGGGCCGGCGCCCCCTAGGGGTCCTATATATAGTGGGGGGAGGGAGGGCAGCCGCACCCAAGTCCCTGGCGCCTCCCTCTCCCCTCGTAACACCTCTCTCTCTCGTTTGAGCTTGGCGAAGCCCTGCCGAGATCACCGCTGCTTCCATCACCACGATGTCGTGCTGCTGGATCTCCATCAACCTCTCCTTCCCCTTGCTGGATCAAGAAGGAGGAGACGTCTTCCCCAACCGTACGTGTGTTGAACGCGGAGGTGCCGTCCGTTCGGCGCTCGGTCATCGGTGATTTCGACCACGACGAGTACGACTCCATCAACCCCGTTCTCTTGAACGCTTCCGCTCGCGATCTACAAGAGTATGTAGATGCACTCCCCTCTCCCTCGTTGCTAGATGACTCCATAGATTGATCTTGGTGATGCGTAGAAAATTTTAAAGTTCTACTATGTTCCCCAACAGGGACCCCCTACCCGAGATCTGCCGGTTTTGACACCGACAGCACTCTTTGAAGTACTTTGTGTTGGTTTGAATAGATGAATCTGAGATTGTGTGATGCATATCGTATAATCATACCTGCCGATACTTGAGGTGACATTGGAATATCTAGGTGACATTGGGGTTTTGATTGATTTGTGTCTTAAGGTGTTATTGTAGTACGAACTCTAGGATAGATTGAACGGAAAGAATAGCTTCATGTTATTTTACTACGGACTCTTGAATAGATTGATTAGAAAGAATAACTTTGAGGTGGTTTGGTACCCTACCATAATCTCTTCATTTGTTCTCTGCTATTAGGACTTTGGAGTGACTCTTCGTTGCATGTTGAGGGATAGTTATGTGATCCAATTATGTTATTATTGTTGAGAGAACTTGCACTAGTGAAAGAATGAACCCTAGGCCTTGTTTCAACGCATTGCAATACCATTTACGCTCACTTTTATCATTAGTTACCTTGCTGTTTTTATATTTTCAGATTACAAAAACCTATATCTACCATCCATATTGCACTTGTATCACCATCTCTTCGCCGAACTAGTGCACCTATACAATTTACCATTGTATTGGGTGTGTTGGGGACACAAGAGACTCTTTGTTATTTGGTTGCAGGGTTGCTTGAGAGAGACCATCTTTATCCTACGCCTCCCACGGATTGATAAACCTTAGGTCATCCACTTGAGGGAAATTTGCTACTGTCCTACAAACCTCTGCACTTGGAGGCCCAACAACGTCTACAAGAAGATGGTTGTGTAGTAGACATCAAGTACTTGGATACATAGAATCATTACACATAATTTGTGATTTACTCCGGATATCGATCCTTAATTCGGCCACCGTGTCCACATTAAGGCTCGGGGGCTACTGGGCTTCGCGCTCATTATTTATAAATATTAAATGGTCACATCGATCCCCTGATCTAGTGTTGCCACCCGACCAGTGGCTCGGGGGCTACTGCATTGCCTATTCAATATAGAAAATTCAAAGTGCATAGTGTTCGGCATGACCGAACTATGGACAAGCCCGTCTTCGGACAATAGTAAGTACCGTCTGGGACTTATCCGGCATCAAGCTGATTTATCACGGCGGCTTCTCACGACCCACTCTCAGGGGACCGTCCGCCGATCACTATTACCTCTAATATAATACACTGTGTTTCTATTCCTACGTATGCTGCCAAGCTAGGAGTTGATCCTCATGCAGATTTTGCAAATCGACCTGAGCCTCAGGGGCTACTAGGATCATTAGTTTTATGTTTTCCTTTAGGTGCATCTCGGGTTTTAGACCGACACACACCTTGAGGGCTACTGGATATATATATACTAGCTATATATCTCGGCAGAGAATAAATTGCACCAATCAAAAATATTGACAAAAAATTGGCCCGCGGTCGGGGTGGTGCACCACCTCAGAAGCAGTCCGGCATAAAGCTTGTGCACCAGTGGCTGGCTCCATAGAGGGCATTTCCAGCATTGAGCTCGGCTAAACTCCTTCAACTTTTTTGAACCAAGGTGATCTATGACACCTTGGATACAGTCCGGTGTTGGAGCTCGGATACAGTCCGGTGCTAGAGCTCGGATGCAATTCTGCATTGGTGCTCGGCTGTAAAAGATACCTCGAATGCAGTCCGGCGTTGGAGCTCGGACGCAAAAGGACACCGCCGCCCGAGAACAACTTCAAACCCAAGGTGTGGAATAAAAATAACAAGTCATTGATAAAGGCCGGAAACTTAAAGGGGATCCTCGGATACCCGATGTGTAAACCCTTCGGATTCACTTTGGCGACCCTCAAGATCTAAGACGAGAAGATTTGTTGAACCAGTTTTCAAGACCAACGACCGAAGATGAAGAACAGTTCGGAAGGATCGAGGAGCGTCCCCAACTTGAAGACCAGTTCAGGGGGCTACTGACGGTGTCTTGGACTAGGGGGTACTCACCACATTGTCTCCCGACCAGGTGGATCGGGCCGAGGACCCCCATGGCGGTTCACTCATGGGCCACTTCGGGCAGCCCATGCCGCATACAAGGAGTATTCCACAAGACATGGTGATCAAGACAAGGACTCCTCTCCACCAACGTATTCGGCTAGGACTCTTGTTATCCTAGGCCTCTGGTGCATTATATAAGCCAAGGCCTGGCTAGTCGATAGATTATTAGGACAAACATTATCATAACCATACAAGCTAGGCCTCTAGGGTTTAGCCATTACGATCTCGTCTTAGATCAACTCTTGTAATACTCATATTCATCAAGATTAATCAAGCAGGACGTAGGGTATTACCTCCATAGAGAGGGCCCGAACCTGGGTAAAACATTGTGTCCCCTGTCTCCTGTTACCATCGACCTTAGACGCACAGTTCGGGACCCCCTACCCGAGATCCGCCGGTTTTGACACCTACGACCGCTGCCACGGGAGGGTAGGACAAAAGATGTCATGCAAGTTCTTTTCCATAAGCACGTATGACTATATTCAGAATACATGCCAACATTACATTGAGGAATTGGATCTAATTCTGTGTCACCCCATGTTATAACTGTTGCATGATTGATCGCATCCGACATAATTATCCATCACCGATCCAATGCCCACGAGCTTTTCCTATATTGTTCTTTTCTTATTTACTTTTCCGTTGCTACTGTTACAATCACTATAAAACCAAAAATATTACTTTGCTACTAAATACCTTGCTGCCGATATTAAGTTTCCAGGTGTGGTTGAATTGACAACTCATCTGCCAATACTTGAGAATATTCTTTGGCTCCCCTTGTGTCAAATCAATAAATTTGGATTGAATACTCTACCCTCGAAAACTGTTGTGATCCCCTATACTTGTGGATTATCAGTGATCTTGTTTTCTAATGTAGTTTTCAAACTCGTAAAGGCATTGGCTAGGGTGCATATTGTGAAGATTGTCATTATCATTGAATTTCATAAGAGAATTTACCTCTACCACCTTACGCAATGGTGGTGTATTAAGCCCATGTATTTCTTCAATATGAGGTAAATTTTTAACATCCTCAGCTTTAATACATTTTCCTTCATGGATTTCTTTGCCTCTTGCATATCTTCAGGACTGAGATATAATATACCCCTCTTCTTCAGAGTGGGTTTAGGCGGTGGTTTAGGAAGAGTCTAATCATCATAATTTTTCAATGTATTATTCAATAATTCTTCAGCTAGCCCAACAGTTCATTCCCTAAAAACACAACTAGCACAACTATCTAGGAAATCCCTAGAAGCATCGGTTAGTCCATTATAGAAGATATCAAGTATTTCATTTTTCTTAAGAGGATGATCAGGCAAAGCATTAAGTAATTGGCAAAGCCTCCCCCAAGCTTGTGGGACACTATCTTCTTTGGTTTGCACAAAGTTAAATATTTCCTGCAAGGCAGCTTGTTTCTTATGAGCAGGGAAATATTTTTCAGAGAAGTAATAAATCATATCCTCGGGACTACGCACACAACCAGGAGCAAGAGTATTGTACCAAGCTTTAGCATCACCCTTTAATGAGAACAGAAATAATTTGAGAATAAAGTAATGGCGGGTTTTCTCATCATGAGTAAAAAGGGTGGCTATGTCATTCAATTTAGTAAGATGTGCCACAACAGTTTCAGTTTCATAACCATGGAAAGGATCAAATTCAACCAAAGTAATTAACTCTGGGTCGACAGATAATTCATAATCCTTATCATCAATAAAGATCGGTTAAGTAGCAAACTTAGAACCATATTTCATTCTAGCATTCAGAGATTTTTCTTTATACTTGCATAATAATTTCTCTAGATCATCTCTATCCCTACAAGAAAGAATATCTCTAGTTGTCTCCTCGTCCATAACATAGCCTTCCGGTACCTTAGTCAATTCATATCTAGGAGGGCTAGTTCTAGTAGGTGTTTCAAGAGTTTTAGTTTTTCAAGCTCATCATCAGATTCAACAACATCATGGTGTATTACTCTAGCAATTTGTTTATCGAGAAATTCACCAGGTGGCACATCATCATTATCAAGCAAGGTACTGGCATCATCATAAGCATTATCCATGGAAGAAGTAGCATCATCAATAACTTGCAACATATCAGGATTAATAGCATGTGGTGGTGTTGCAAGTTTACTTACAACAGAAGGTGAATCTAAAGCAGAACTGGATGGCAGTTCCTTACCACCCCTCGTCTTTGAGGGAAAATATTAGTCTTAGCATCCTTCAGATTCTTCATAGTGATAAATTGATAATAATCCCAAGTGACTCAACAAATATAGCTATGCTCCCCGGCGAGGGCGCCAGAAAAAGGTCTTGATAACCCACAAGTATAGGGGATCACAACAATTTTCGAGGGTAGAGTATTCAACCCAAATTTATAGATTCGACACAAGGGGAGCCAAAGAATATTTGAAGGTATTAGCAGCTGAGTTGTCAATTCAACCACACCTGGAGATTAATTATCTGCAGCAATGTGATTAGTAGCAAAGTAATATGATAGTTTTTATAATAGTGACAACAGTAACAGTAACGGTAACAGTGATAGCAGTAGTTTTGTAACAAGTGCAACTTTAATGATAGTAGTAGTAACTTAGCAAGAACAATATAAGATAAGTTCGTAGGCATTGGATCGGTGACTTGTTGGATGATATTCATCATGAGACAGTTATAACCTAGGGCGATACAGCACTAGCTCCAGTTCATCAATATAATGTAGGTGTGTATTCCGTAAATAGTCATACGTGCTTATGGAAAGAACTTGCATGACATCGTCCTATTGGAAACTAAGGGATACTAAGGCCTCCTTTTAATAGAGAACCGGAGTAAAGCATTAACACATAGTGAATACATGAACTCCTCAAACTACGGTCATCACCGGGAGGGGTCCCGACTATTGTCACTCCGGGTTGCCGGATCATAACACGTAGTAGGTGACTATAACTTGCAAGATTGGATCTAGAACATGGATATAATGGTGATAATATAAATGGTTCAGATCTGAAATCATGGCACCCGGGCCCAAAGTGACAAGCATTAAGCATGGCAAAGTCATAGCAACATCAATCTTAGAACATAGTGGATACTAGGGATCAAGCCCTAACAAAACTAACTCGATTACATGATGAATCTCATCCAACTCCTCACCAACCAGCGAGCCTACAAAGGAATTACTCACTCCCGGTGGGAAGCATCACGGAATTGGCGATGGAGAAGGGTTGATGATGACGAAGAACTAAGATCCCCCTCTCTGGAGCCCCAAACGGACTCCAGATCTGGCCTCCCGATGAAGAACAGGAGGTGATGATGGCTCCGTCTCGTGGATCGTGTCAATTCTTTCTCCCTGATTTTTTTCTGGAAAATAGGATTCTATAGCGTCAGTTTCAGGGTCTGCGAGGCCACCAGGTGGGGACAACCCACCTAGGCGCGCCAGGAGGGGCGCGCGCCCTGGGTTGGGCCCACCCAGGTGCCCCCCTCCGGTGGATCTTGGCTCCAGCAATTCTTGTTTATTGTATAAAAAATCCTCGCAAAGTTTCATTCCATTCCGAGAACTTTTATTTCTGCACAAAAACAACACCATGGTAGTTCTGCACAAAAACAACACCATGGTAGTTCTGCTAAAAACAACGTAAATCCGGGGTTAGTTTCATTCAAATCATGCAAATTAGAGTCCAAAACAAGAGGAAAATCATTAGGAAAAGTAGATACGTTGGAGACGTATCATGGCCATGGCTACCCGCACGCACCCGAGACGCGTGCTCTGCCCACGAACACCGCGCCTCTCGCCGCCAACGCCACCGCACTACAACCAGACAACCCCGAGACCACACAAAGGCCCCGGCTTTGGCCCAACCGGCAGCCCATGACCGGCAGAGCCTCCAGCAGACGCTCCGCCCCGAACATCGGCAGACCTGCGCCAACCCGCCCGCGGTTGAGGAAAGGGGGAGAAAGAGGAGCAGACGCATCCGGATCGGCACACCCCTATGCCGGTGACACGTGACTGATACATCTCCAACGTATCTACAATTTTTGATTATTTCATGCTATTATATTATCAATCTTAGATACTTTATATGCAATTTTATATAAATTTTGGGACTAACCTATTAACTCAGTGTCTAGTGCTAGTTGATGTTTTCTGCTTGTTTTTAGTATTACAAAAGTATATAACAAACGGGGCCCAAATTCTACGAACTCTTTGAGATTTTTTTCTAGACATAAGAAACCCAGAAGCTTCATGGAGGACCAGAAGACCTGCGAGGAGACGACAAGGCAACATGGCGCGCCTTGGGGGTAGGCACTCCCTAATGCCTTGTGGCCCCCTCGTGGCTTTGTCTGACCTAATTCTAGCGCTATAATTTCTCAAATATTCCAAAAACTCCAGAGAGACACCCAAAACAATTTTTTCGCCGTTGCAGGCTTCTGTTCTTCCGCGATCTCATCTAGAGACCTTTTTCGGTACTCTGTCGGAGGGGGAATCAATCACAGAGGGCTTCTACATCAACCTTGCTGCACCTCCGATGATGTGTGAGTAGTTCACCTCAGACCTACGGGTCAATAGTGATTAGCTAGATGGCTTCTTCTCTCTCTTTGATCTTCAATACAATGTTCCCTTCGGAGATCATTCCGATGTAATCTTATTTTGTGGTGTGTTTGTTGGGATCTAATGAATTGTGGGTTTATGATCAGATTATTCATTGAAAGTAATGGAGTCTTTTATGAACTTTATTATGCATGATTATTATAGCTTTGTATTTCTCTTTGATCTATTCGTTTGGTTTGACCAACTAGATTGATTTGTCTTCAATGGGAGAGGGAGAGGTACTTTGTAGTGGTTTCAATCTTGCGGTGTCCTCACCTCGTGACTGAAGGGGTGGTGAGGCACATATTGTATAGTTGCTACTAAGGGTAAAACGACAGGGTTTAATCATTTTTCTTGGTTTTATTCTACCTACATTATGTCATCTTGCTTAAAGCGTTACTCTATTTGTCATGAACTTAATACCATAGATGCAGGGAGGAGTCGATCGATTGGTGGAGTAATAGTAGTAGATGCAGAATTGTTTCGGTCTACTTGTCATGTACGTAATGACTATATACATGATCATTGCCATGAATAACATCATAACTATGGGTTTTTCTATGAATTGCCCTACAGTAATTTGTCTACCCACCGTATGCTATTTTTTTGAGAGAGAAGCCTATAGTGAAAAGTATGGCCCTCGGGTCTATCTTAATCATATTACAAAAACCAAAAATACCTTGCTGCAATTTTACTCTTTTTATTTTACTTTGCAATTTATCTATCTATCATTACCGGATTTAATCCTTGCAGGTAACGAGTTCAAGGGGATTGTCAACCCTCTTGTCCGCATTGGGTGCAAGTATTTGCTCATGTGTGTGTAGGTTCTATTCACTAGGCATTTGCGTGGTTCTCCTATTGGTTCAATAACCTTGGTTCTCACTGAGGGAAATAATGTCCGCTACTATATTTCTTCACCCTTCCTCTTCGGGAAAAATCTCAACACAACTCACAAGTAGAAGTGACCAAACCACATCGGGGCAACCCATCCCTCCTACCGAGCTCCCCACCGAGCACACCCCCATGTCGCCCCACCATGGCAGCCATCACCCATCCTCGCAAGGCCGCCGACAATCGCGCTCCCACCGATGAGGAACACCAAATCCTCAATAGCAACCAAGGGAACTGACCGAAGATGCCTCCTCGTGTCGCCCGCCAACGTCCATGTGCCAGACCAGGAAGGCCCTGACGTGAATACGACCAACACGCCTAGCAAGCCACCATCACTATGCTGACACCCCCACCAACCCATCGCCAAGGCAGGGGTGGCCGCCCATGGATCTTGTCGCCCATGACCCACACCACCAGATCGGGCAGATCTGGGCCAGCCACCATTGCAGCCGCCTGCACCACCTGCCAAGTGTGCCCTGCCTCCATCGCCCTGCCATTGAGCATGGCTCGTCGCCTGTTGCGCCACGACCTGCCGCCGACTGGATCCAGCGTGCTCTTATGAAGCAGTGCCCAACGCCTAGCGCTACATCCAAGCCAGAAGCCACGGCCCGTGTCGCCCATCCAAGAAAGGAAACAAGATCTCCTAGTTGCCGTCAGTGCCGACCGGGCTTCACCCGGACGCACCCTCTGGCGGCGGCGAGGGAGGAAGAGATAGATGGAGGGGGAGGCCCTGGCGGCGGCACTAGGTTTTCCCTCCCGGTCGCACGCGGGGGCAACACAGTAGGGGAGCGGGTCTCCTCTGTATGTATTTCCTGGAGTGGTTGGATTGGTTCATCACTTTAAGCCATGCCTTTTTGACAATCTCCTCTACGGTTTCTTTGCACAACCATCTAGCTTCAAACTCAAGCGTTATATAACCAAATACTACAAGTGTCTGTTTGGGGCTCCAGAGGAAGGGAACTTCACTCTAGTTGAGACCTGAACAAATGACATTTCACAAGTCACGGCAGAAGAGAATGATATCCTGACATCACCTTTATCTAAAGAGGAGGTACAAGCTGTGGTGTTCCAAACGGAACATAAAAAAGCTCCAGGCCCTGATTGTTTCCCCGCGGATTTCTATCAGAACTTCTGGGATGTCATCAAGACTAACCTAATGGAGTTGTTCAGTTTTTTTCATGCCGACCAACTAGACCTATCCAGGATTAATTTTGGCAAGATTGTTTTGTTGCCAAAGACTAAGGAGGCTGAACGGATTCAACTGTTTAGACCGATTTGCCTCCTTAATGTGAGCTTCAAAATCTTCACCGAGGTGGCGACTAACAGGCTCAATGCGGTTGTCGATCATGTTGTTCAGCCATCCCAAACGCCTTCCATGCAAGGACAAAATATACTCGATGGAGTAGTAATCCTTCACGAGACCATTCATGAGATGCACAGGAAGAACAAGAGTGTAGTAGTATTTAAAATTGACTTTGAAAAGGCATACGACAAAGTCAAATGGTCATTTCTCCAACAGACCCTGAGAATGGAAGGTTTCTCCGATAGATGGCACGAGTGGGTTCAAAATTTCGTTACTGGAGGTAGTGTGTCTATCAAAGTCGATGATGATGTAGGCCATTACTGATACGTCCATTTTGCATCATGTTTACCTACAGTTATTTATAATTTTTTTATGCATAATAATGTTTTTCGGGGTAATTCTAATGCCTTTTCTCTCATAATATGCAAGGTTCACACAAAGAGGGAGAATTCCGGTAGCTGGAAATCTGGACCTGAAAAAGCTACGTCAGGCTACCTATCCTGCACAACTCCAAATGAGCTGAAACTTCATGAGCAATTTTTTGGAATAAATAAGAATTATTGGAATGAATAACTGTAAGTGCATCTAGTGCCACCCCTAGTTGGTTTTGGAGTATTGACGACAAACCTAGTTGAGGGACTAATGTGTTTGTGAGAATTGCAGGATAACACAGGTAGAAGTCCCTCATTGATTCGGTTTTCCTACCAGAGATGACCCCTAAAAATGTATGAAGACATTGAAGTCAAAGGTGGTATATGAAGATATTCACATTGAAGACTATGACAAGAGAAGACACCACATGAAGCCTATGGAGCTCGAAGACTTAGATCTTTCGTAGTTCTCTTTCTTCTGTGTTGAGTCATAGGAACCACCGTACTGTTAAGTGGTGTCCAAGAGAACCAGTCAGAATGATTGAAGTGATGCTTAAACAAAACCTATGTCTTCGAGTGAAGACTTTGAGAGCGAATCTTGTCCAGAGTCGGGCAAGTCAGCTTTGCTTGAAGCTCAAGTAAGTAGCCCAAGGAAAGTTGCCGTGTGAGTTTGAAATCTGACCGTTGGAACACGTGTCAGTTCCTTAGTGACCGAGGGTCATTTCGGACAAATCAGGTCGGGTTGCCAAGTGGCTATAAATAGCCCACCCCCTACAACCATAAACTGTTGGCTGCTCAGATTGAGAGTACGGCTTTTGTTGTTTGAGAGCAACCCACCTCGAAGCCATTGAGAGAGAATTCCTTGCAAGGATAAAACCCTAACCACCCAGAGCCAAAGAGAATTAGGCATCACTTAAGTCTTCTTGTCTGTGTGATCTGAAGACATATTACACTTGAGGACTGTGCATCCTCCAGCCGGTTAGGTGTCGCGTTCTGAGCATCCAAGAGACATTGTGGATTGCCGGTGAACGAAGTCTGTGAAGGTTTGGGAGTCTACCTTGAAGACTTACCAGAGTGATTGGGCGAGGTCTGTGTGACCTTAGCTCAAGGGGAATATGGTGAGGACTGGGTGTCCTGAACTGCGTGTTTAGGACTGGGTGTCCGGGACTGTGTGTCCTAATGTTTAAATACCTAGCCGCCCTAACCAGACATACAGTTGTCACAACAACTGGAACTGGTCCAACAAATCATTGTCTTCAACGAGTCACTGGTTTCATCTTCCCTTCCCTTTACTTACTGTTAGTCCTTGTGAAGTCATTGTATGTTTGCACTATCTTTTGTCTTCATTGAGTGAATGCGTGTTCTGTATGGCTTCACAATATCTTCCTACCTGATCCTTACTACATTGCTACTATTAGTCATTGTGCTTTCACTCTATTGAATACTTGACTATGGCTTGCCTAGTGTAGTCTACCTTCCGCTGTAGGGTTGGAGTTGTTCAGTTTTTTTCATGCCGACCAACTAGACCTATCCAGGATTAATTTTGGCAAGATTGTTTTGTTGCCAAAGACTAAGGAGGCTGAACGGATTCAACTGTTTAGACTGATTTGCCTCCTTAATGTGAGCTTCAAAATCTTCACCGAGGTGGCGACTAACAGGCTCAATGCGGTTGTCGATCATGTTGTTCAGCCATCCCAAACGCCTTCCATGCAAGGACAAAATATACTCGATGGAGTAGTAATCCTTCACGAGACCATTCATGAGATGCACAGGAAGAACAAGAGTGTAGTAGTATTTAAAATTGACTTTGAAAAGGCATACGACAAAGTCAAATGGTCATTTCTCCAACAGACCCTGAGAATGGAAGGTTTCTCCGATAGATGGCACGAGTGGGTTCAAAATTTCGTTACTGGAGGTAGTGTGTCTATCAAAGTCGATGATGATGTAGGCCATTACTGATACGTCCATTTTGCATCATGTTTACCTACAGTTATTTATAATTTTTTTATGCATAATAATGTTTTTCGGGGTAATTCTAATGCCTTTTCTCTCATAATATGCAAGGTTCACACAAAGAGGGAGAATTCCGGTAGCTGGAAATCTGGACCTGAAAAAGCTACGTCAGGCTACCTATTCTGCACAACTCCAAATGAGCTGAAACTTCATGAGCAATTTTTATGGAATAAATAAGAATTATTGGAATGAATAACTGTAAGTGCATCTAGTGCCACCCCTAGTTGGTTTTGGAGTATTGACGACAAACCTAGTTGAGGGACTAATGTGTTTGTGAGAATTGCAGGATAACATAGGTAGAGTCCCTCATTGATTCGGTTTTCCTACAGAAAATGACAACAAAAATGTATGAAGACATTGAAGTCAAAGGTGGTATATGAAGATATTCACATTGAAGACTATGACAAGAGAAGACACCACATGAAGCCTATGGAGCTCGAAGACTTAGATCTTTCGTAGTTCTCTTTCTTCTGTGTTGAGTCATAGGAACCACCGTACTATTAAGTGGGGTCCAAGAGAACCAGTCAGAATGACTGAAGTGATGCTTAAACAAAACCTATGTCTTCGAGTGAAGACTTTGAGAGCGAATCTTGTCCAGAGTCGGGAAAGTCAGCTTTGCTTGAAGCCCAAGTAAAGTTGCCGTGTGAGTTTGAAATCTGACCGTTGGAACACGTGTCAGTTCCTTAGTGACCTAGGGTCATTTCGGACAAATTAGGTCGGGTTGCCAAGTGGTTATAAATAGCCCACCCCCTACAACCATAAACGGTTGGCTGCTCAGATTCAGAGTACGGCTTTTGTCGTTTGAGAGCAACCCACCTCGAAGCCTTTGAGAGAGAATTCCTTGCGAGGATAAAGCCCAAACCACCCGGAGCCAAAGAGAATTAGGCATCACTTAAGTCTTCTTGTCTGTGTGATCTGAAGACTTATTACACTTGAGGACTGTGCATCCTCCAGCCGGTTAGGCGTCGCGTTCTGAGCATCCAAGAGACATTGTGGATTGCCGGTGAACGAATTCTGTGAAGGTTTGGGAGTCTACCTTGGAGACTTACCAGAGTGATTGGGCGAGGTCTGTGTGACCTTAGCTCAAGGGGAATACGGTGAGGACTGGGTGTCCTGAGCTGCGTGTTCAGGACTGGGTGTCCGGGACTGTGTGTCCTAATGTTTAAATACCTAGCCGCCCTAACCAGACGTACAGTTGTCACAACAACTGGAACTCGTCCAACAAATCATTGTCTTCAGCGAGTCACTGGTTTCATCTTCCCTTCCCTTTACTTACTGTTACTCCTTGTGAAGTCATTGTATTTTGCACTATCTTTTGTCTTCACTGGGTGACTGCGTGTTCTGTGTGGCTTCACAATATCTTCCTACCTGATCCTTACTACATTGCTGCTATTAGTCATTGTGCTTTCACTCTATTGAATACTTGACTATGGCTTGCCTAGTGTAGTCTACCTTCCGCTGTAGGGTAATAGGTTTATTTCTATCGTTTGTCTTCATAACTTCCACGTTTTGAAAACTTCAATAAAAATCGCCTATTCACCCCCCCCCCTCTAGTCGATCTAACGCACTTTCAATTGGTATCAGAGCAAGGTGCTCCCTTGTTCTGTGTGATTCGGTTTAACCACCTAGAGTTTTAGCTATGTCGACTGCAGGGATAATTAAAGTCTCCGCTGCGTGCCCCGTCTTTGATGGAACTGAATATCCCTACTGGAAGAATAAGATGCGGATGCATCTTGAAGCCATTGACGTCGACCTATGGTATGTCGTTAAGAACGGCGTTCCCAAGGCTGGAGAAGGTGTCACTGCTACTGATGTCAAGAAGTTCGTTCAACTGGACTCTACTGCCAAGAATATCATCTGTGGTCATCTGACCAAAGGACAGTATGGCCGTGTGAGTGCTTTGGAAACATCTAAGCTGGTCTGGGACTGGCTCTCCAAGGTCAATGAAGGCGTCTCAACCCAGAGAGATCAGAGAATCAATGTCCTTCGCAACCTCTTCAACCACTTCAAGCGAAATGACAATGAGAATGTCCAGCTCACATTTGACCGACTCACTGACATCACAAATGAGCTTCAAGCCCTCGGCGCTACTGAGATCACCAAGCATGAAGTCGTCAAGACACTACTGAGATCACTTGATAGTTCGTTTGACACCCTAGCCCTGATGATTCAAGAACGACCTGATTTCAAGACACTCGATCCGTCTGACATACTTGAGAGGCTCAACACACATGAGTTTCAGCTTTCTGAGAAAAGAGATATCTACGGTCCAAACTATGGGCGAACTCGTGCCTTGAAGGCAAAAGTTGTCTCCTCATCTGAAGAAGAATCTGGCAGCAGTTCGGATGATCCTGAAGACATTGGAAGGGAACTTGCTATGCTTGTGAAGAAGTTCCAAAAATTCACCAAGAAGAAAGGTTTCAGAAAGTCTTCCCGATCAAGCTCAAGGAACGATGAAGCTTCTGCTCACGACTACAAGAAGAAAACATGTCACAAGTGCAAGAAACCTGCCCACTTCATCTCTGAGTGTCCACAGTGGGACAATGAGAACAAAAAGAAGAAGAAGAGCAAGGAATATGACTCTGACGACAAGAAGAAGAAGAAATACTCAAAGTTTTCTTCCAAGTCTTCCTCAAAGTCTTCATCACACAAGAAGAGATCATCTGGCAAGGCACGTGCGTTTGTTGGCAAGGAAATGGATTCAGAGGAGGAGTCCGCTTCTGAGGAGGCGGAGGTGGAGTCTGAGGAGGAGTCCGATTCGGGCGTCGCAAGTCTGGCTACAGCATACGTTGCCAAGTCCATCTTTAACACTAAAGACAATGACTTCATCACCGACACCGATGCAAATGACAAGGACTACTCCGCTTCTACCTACTGCTTCATGGCACGCGGTGCCAAGGTAAACACACGCACTACTCACTATCAAACATCTAGTGACGATGACTCTGATTGTGGTTCAAAACCCAGCTACAAAACACTTGCTAAAATTGCAACTGAACAACAAAAAGCTATGGAACATATTCAAAAACTGTTAGACAGAAGCGATGATCTGTTAGGTGCTGAAATGACTCGATCTGAATCCTTAATTGAAGACATAAAAAATCTTCACGTTAAGTATGAGGAACTTGAAAGTCGTCATGAAACTCTCTCAACAACTCATGAAAAGCTTTCCTATGATTATCTTCAAAGGAAGCAAGATCTTGAGAAATTGAGAGCGGCTCATGAAGATCTTCAAAAGGAAAACGAGTCACTTCGCGCCAAACAGATCAGTTCCGCTCAGGAAGGATTTGAACCACCATGTCTTAAATGCATTGAGCGTGATAATGCTACTTCTGTTGCTGAATGTTCTACTGCTACTACTGTTGCAATATCTTCAACTATTGATGTGGAAACTAACCCCTCTGCTGAGGATACCACTGCTATTGCTGATGAGAATGCTAGGTTGAAGACATTGCTTGAAACAGGGATGTACAAAAGTCTTAAAGGGCATCAGACACTATGTGATGTCCTCAAAAAGCAGATTCTGAACCGAAACCCGAGGAAAGAGGGTGTTGGGTTCGTAAGGAAAATGAATGCTAATGGCTCTTACTGGAAACCTGAGCAGTACCCCAAAACCACGTGGGTTGCTGCAAAGGAACCTTCAGCAGATCCATCCAATCTATCTGGCTTCACTTGTGCTAACCCCATTATCATTGATGAATCCCTTGATGCAAACTATAAAATGTTTAAGAATCAGAATGGTGAAGTGTTTGCCAGGTACATCGGTACTAACTGCAGGAATGGACCGCCTATGAAGAAGATCTGGGTTCCGAAAAGGTGTCTGGAGAATCTTCCTGTGAATGTCATCATGACACCTCACGTGAAGAAGACAAACCTCGGACCAAAGGCTTCATACGGTCCAAAGGCTTCATACAGATAGAGGACTCACCTGAGTCGCACTAACGCAAATGTTTTGCAGGGAAACCATACTCAGGCATATGAATATGAGAGCGGTTCATCAAACCGCCATGTTCATAAGACCAAGAACTATTCTGCTTATTCTTATGAGTACTATTGTCCGCCTGCAAGACTGTTTGCTAGGGCTCCAAAGCCAAAGTTCTCAGATGCTGCACTTAGACTTATTGCTTCTAAGCCACCCTTGAAGATGTGGGTGGCTAAGAAAGCTTAACTCTCTTTTGCAGGGAAAGGTCTCCAGCAGAAAACCAAAATCGTCTAACGCTATTGCTGGGGACCTTAAACATCTTGTAGGGCGCAAGATCAAATGCCCGAATGGTCTTACTATGTACTTCATTCCTGAATCGCTTGCTACTCTCCCTATTAGTCCTAATCTGGATCTAAGCTTTCATAACCCACTAGTTCGTCAAATGTTTTTGCTTCACAATGCTCTTCATGAAGCCTATCCCCCTAACTGCACTGTAGGGTACGACACCAGCGTCTTCAGAATGGATTATTGATAGTGGGTGTACAAATCACATGACTGGCAAAAGAAGCCTTCTTATGGACTCAACCTTACGTCCATCCGACAAGAGCCACATCACATTTGCTGACACTGGTAAAAGTAAGGTATTGGGTCTAGGTAGAGTTGCAATCTCAAGGGATCAACACATGGATAAAGTCATGCTTGTTGAATCCCTTGGCTTCAACTTAATGTATGTCTCAATGTTTTGCGATTTAAACATGATCGTAATATTTGGAAAATATCGTTTCCTTGTTCTAATGGAATCTGACAAGTCTCTAGTATTTGAAGGGTATCGAAAAGATGATTTGTACGTGGTAGATTTCTCAGCAGGACCACAGCTTGCCGTATGTCTTCTAGCAAAAGCTTCAGAATGCTGGCTCTGGCATCAGAGGCTTGGGCATGCTGGCATGAGGAACCTCCACACCCTGGCAAAGAAGAAGCATGTCATAGGCATCGAGGGCATCAAGTTCAAGAAAGATCACTTATGCGATGCCTGTGAGGCAGGAAAGATGATGAGGGCCAAACATCCCTCGAAGACAACCATGACCACTACTCGACCCTTCGAACTGCTTCACATGGATCTTTTCGGTCCCACTCATTACTCAACTCTTACTACTACTGCTTGTCTCTATGACTTTGTCATTGTTGATGATTATTCTAGATATAATTGGGTGCACATAATCCTTTACAAGACTGAAGTGCAGGATGTCTTCAGACGCTTCGCCAATCGAGCAATGAACAACTATGGCGCCAAGATAAAGCATATCAGAAGTGACAATGGCACTGAATTCAAGAACACTGGCCTTGATACATATCTTGATACCTTGGGCATCACACATGAATTCTCAGCCCCGTACACTCCACAGCAGAATGGGGTCATCGAACGCAAGAACAGAACACTCATTGAGATGGCCAGAACGATGCTAGATGAATACAAGACTCCAAGAAAATTCTGGCCTGAAGCCATTGATACTGCATGCCATACAATCAATTGTGTTTATCTTCACAAGCTTCTGAACAAGACATCTTATGAGCTCCTTACTGGCAAGAAGCCAAATGTCAGTTACTTCAGAGTATTTGGCGCCAGGTGCTGGATCAAGGACCCACATCACACCTCAAAGTTTGCACCAAAAGCACATGAGGGTTTTATGCTTGGATATGGAAAGGATTCGCACTCCTACAGAGTCTTAAATCTCTTTCATTACAAAGTGGTTGAAATAGTGGATGTGCGGTTCGATGAGACCAACGGTTCACAAAGAGAGCAACTGCCAAATGTGCTAGATGAAGTTCCATCCAGTGAATCAATCAAGCTAATGGGAACTGGAGAAATTATACCTTCTGAAGCTCATCCTGAAGAAGAATTTATCATCTCAGCACCTAATCAACATGAAGACAATGCTCAGCCTGAAGACATTCCTTCTAACAACGACAATGATCAGCAAGAGCAAAATCTTCGCCCTGTACATCCTCGCGTTGCCAATGAAGTGCAGATTGAAAGAATAATTGATAGCATCAATGCACCCGGTCCACTCACTCGTTCAAGGGCAACTCAGCTAGCAAATTTCTATGGGCACTTCGCATTCGTCTCAATAACAGAACCCAAGAGAGTTGAAGAAGCCTTCATGGAACCTGAATGGATTCAAGCTATGCAAGACGAGCTTCAACAGTTTGAGCTGAATAATGTATGGGAACTGGTCAAGCGTCCCGATCCTCGGAAGCACAACATAATAGGCACCAAATGGACATACCGCAACAAGCAAGATGAGCATGGTCAAGTTGTCAGAAACAAAGCTCGTCTCGTTGCTCAAGGATATACTCAAGTGGAAGGCATTGACTTCAATGAAACATTTGCTCCTGTGGCTAGACTTGAAGCCATACGCATACTGCTGGCCTATGCAAATCATCACAACATACTTCTTTATCAAATGGATGTGAAGAGCGCCTTCCTCAATGGCAAGATTGAAGAAGAAGTGTATGTTGCACAACCTCCTGGCTTTGAAGATCCAAAACATCCTGACATGGTATACAAGCTCAACAAGGCACTGTATGGCCTCAAACAAGCCCCTCGGGCCTGGTATGACACACTCAAATACTTCCTGAAGAGCAAAGGCTTCATACCTGGTTCTCTCGACCCCACTCTCTTCACGAAGACATATGATGGTGAACTATTTGTGTGCCAAATATATGTGGATGACATTATCTTCGGCTGCACCAATCAGAAGTACAGTGAAGAGTTTGGATATATGATGCAAGAGCAATATCAAATGTCTATGATGGGAGAGCTAAAGTTCTTTCTCGGTCTTCAAATACGACAGCAATGCAATGGCATCTTCATATCTCAAGAGAAGTATCTCAAAGATTGCCTGAAGAAGTTTGGTATGCAAGACTACAAAGGCTTCACGACGCCAATGCCAGCCAAGCATCATCTGGGTCCTGACGACAATGGTAAAGAGTTCGATCAAAAGGTATACCGCTCCATGATTGGTTCTTTACTTTATCTATGTGCATCTAGGCCAGATATTATGCTTAGTGTTTGCATGTGTGCTCGATTTCAAGCGGCACCAAAGGAGTCGCATCACTTAGCTGTGAAGCGAATTCTTCGATATTTGGCTCACACCCCAACTCTAGGATTATGGTATCGAAAGGGCTCAGAGTTTGATCTGGTTGGATTCTCGGATGCTGATTATGCTGGTGACAAAGTTGATCGCAAGTCTACATCAGGCACATGTCACTTTCTAGGACGGTCACTTGTATGTTGGTCTTCAAAGAAGCAGAACTGTGTATCTCTCTCCACTGCTGAATCTGAATACATTGCTGCTGGATCTTGCTGCGCTCAGCTTCTGTGGATGAAGCAAATGCTCAAAGACTATGGCATTCATCTGAAGCAAGTGCCACTCTACTGCGACAATGAAAGCGCCATCAAGATTTCCAACAACCCAGTTCAGCACTCGAAGACAAAGCACATTGAAATTCGTCATCACTTTCTCAGAGATCATGTTGTGAAGGAAGATATTGATATCATACACGTCAACACTGAAGAGCAATTGGCAGATATCTTCACCAAGCCCTTGGATGAGAAGAGATTTTGCAAGTTACGGTGTGAGCTAAATATCCTGGAATCCTCAAATGTCCTGTGATCAGGCACACATCCTAACCCTTATGCATATTGATGACTTAGATGTGCAGCACACGAAGTAAAGTATATCTTCAATCAATGAAGACATACATTCTAAGTGTGAATACATTAATGTGGAATTTGACTTCGGAGCGCCACGATAATTGTGCGCCGTGTCTGGGTCTAATACTTCCTATATGGTGGGTAACGCCACCACCAAATGTTCTATTTTGAAGTGTTTCACTCATGGCGTTACCTTGCTATGTCTTCACATTTGGTTTGGCTTCAATCTCAACATGTCTTCATGATTATCTTCACTATGTTGATTATATATATATATACTAGTGTTCTGTCCTCTACAGCATTCACTTATAGCTATGTCTTCTTGTTGAATCTTTTGAACTAAGTGAATGTGATCGGACCCTAGCCTCTCTATGCTATCTATCTCAAACTCTATCTCTCCAAATCATATGCATTCTATTGAAACTGTCGAATGTCTTCTCTACGTCCTTGTCAGCAGAAGATACAAAGACAAACCTTAAGTCCACCTTCAATGCTCATTCCTCCACATGAAACCCGGAGAAGTAGGAACGACCACTCGACAATCCAGGCGTGCGTGGGACGTGGAACAAACCCCAAAATTCTACATAATGGCCACGTGTTCCTCAGATGCGAATCGCCAGGGGCACCTGTGTAATAACGCAGTGTCGCCCCTGTACCTATAAATACACACTTCACGGCGGTCATTATCTCTTCTTCCACTCTCGCACGAACCCTAGCGCCACCGCTAGCCCTCGACGACGCCGGCGACGAAGAGCTTCACTGCCGCAACCTCTCCGACGCCGTCTTCACGCCGACCGCGGACATCGTCCTCTCCGCCGTCGCCGTAGGTGTCCTCCGTCGCCAAGTTAGGGCACGGAAGATCGAACTGCTCGGCCTCATCTTCCACTCCGTCTAGCAGTTCTTAGTGTGGTAAATAAAACTTCCTTTTTACGGCACCATTGATCCTATGGCTTTGTCACTTTCTACCACAAGCAGTTTCTATTCACACAAGTTAGATCTCTCTCATACTGCATCTCATAACATGCCTAGTATATTCACTTATGCTTCACAAATTAGTTAGATTCCTCACTTGTACTGATCTCTGGATTCGTACAAATCTGGAACCAACTCCTTATCTATGAGTGAATGTCTTCGCACGATGAGGTCAATGTCTTCTAAACTGATTTATATTCAAAATCTTCTGAGAATGCATATGACCTCTTCCCCTTCCCTCGCACCTTAATGCTGTCACAGGTACATGTCCGTGGGAGAATCCCTTGGTTCTCATAGTCTGCATTCATTTGCAGAATTCTTACAGCATCATATAAATTCTCCCGAAGCAAGTTCCTGTTTGTCCAGCAAGCGAAAATCTTTGAAGCCTTTAAACGTGTTGAAGCCTTTCAATTTAAAGTTCATGGCTTCAGAGAAATCAGCAAGGAAGGGTGGCAGAAAGCGTCGTGGAGAAACATCTAGAGATCTGCCAGATGACCTCTCAGAACTGTACAAGACAGATCCTGAAGAGGATTACAATCAGCGCAAGACCCGAATCCAATGGATTCGAAGATATTGGGCAGAACAATGGTTCAAATACCGATTTGTAACCCAGGAATATGTTGAGAAAAATTCCATCAAGAGACTGTGGGGAGACATCCTATACAAGAATCTTCAACCCAGGTCCAGAGATGAAGCCATTGAACAAGGCTTCTATCCATGCATGGTCCGTGGGCCACAGCCTGTTGATGCACATCCATCGTCACTACTATGGTGTCGTGACGACATTCTGTTCAAGCGCAACTTCCAGTTTTCCCAGAACTCAGCGAAGCAAAACAAGAAGACATTGGGACTAGACTTCAACCATGGTCCCTCAGCTCCAAGGGCTGATGGCACACGAGATGCAGAACCCAATGTCGTCGGTCCTTTCTACAACCTTGAAGGCCTCATCACCCATATCTTGGTTCAAGGGACTGCAGTGAATGAGCCTGCAGCTGACGCTGAATCAGATGAAGTGCCTGCAGCGCCGAAGCCAAAGAAGTTGAAGAAGCCTAAAGCTTCAAAGCCTGCCCCTTCACCAAAAATCTCACGGGTGAAGCCACTGGAAACTGCACCTCCTAAAGAGAGTGTGCAGTCCGAAGATTTATCACGCATCTCCAAGCCCCAGAAGGTCAAGATGCCTCTGCCACACACCGGCCAAGAGCTAACAGCTGCTGCCATTCTACGCAATGATGCCATTGATCTGTCAAGTGATGAAGATCTTGCAGATGACACTCTTGAGCAACTCATCAAGAGCAAAGAAGAAGCAGAAATCTTCAATGATCTGCCTCTCTTTGATGTAACAATCATCCACAACTTCATTGATGAATGGTTTGACATGCCAAACATCAGCTTCGAAGATCTCCAACTACCCATTGGCCTCAGTGTCGCCTTCCATGGCGCCATTGCTTCAGAGTTAGCTATCGCCCAGCGCATTGTTGAACTGAAGCAGAAGATTGACTTTGAGAAATCTCAGTTCAAGAAGCATATGGCCAAGCTCAGCGTGCAAGACGTGAAGAATTTCAAGATTATGCTGCACGAGCTCAAGGAAGCATTTCTAAAGAAACGTGCAGAAGCTCAGGGTTCTTGTGAGCGCATGAAGGTCCTGGCTGATAGGTGTGTGCAAGCCTACAATGAGGCTGAGAAGCGTAAGGCCCTTGGGCGTCCTGGCATCGACCCCAGGATGGCTGCCAAGAAGCAGAAGAAGCCCGCTATGGTTGAACCTGAAGCACCAAGGCAGGAGGCAGATCCCTTTGTCTTCCCAACTAGCATGACTGGCCCGAAGCCAAAGGTCAGGTCAACCGCTTCAGAACTGAAGAAGACCAGGACTGCTGAGGCTGAAGCAAGGAAGATAAAACATCCTGAAGCCTTTGCTACTGCCCCCGCCAAGAAGAAAAGAATGACCAAGAAGGAACGGGCTGCTCCCACAGAGCCCTTGATTGTTGAACCCATTTCCATGGTTCACCCCGACGCCGATCCACAAGAACGTCAACTGACTGTCCATGAGCCTGCTTTCACAGAGGCTCATGAAGTTGAAGACTTTCCAGCAGCTGATCCCATCGCTGCTGAAGACATTGGTCATCATGACCATGTTGAAGATGATGCAGCCCTTCCTCAGCTAGAACACCAACAGGTATCATCGCCTGTGCTAACGCACAGCGAACTCATCAGCATTGGTCGTCCACTGACGCCAATTGCACAGGATGCTTCATGGGCGGATCGCCCACAAGAGAATGAAGACCTTGAGGCCCAGCCAACAGCAACTCCACAGGCGTCACCCGCATTGCGCAGGCTTCGCAAAGGTCCAAGGCCTCAAGTCTCTGCTGAAGACAATCCGGCTGCCACCACCAACACCACTGAAGCCACTGACGCTGTCATGGCTGAAGCTAATGTGGAGCCCTCACCAACAAAAGCACCAGAAGTCAGTGAAGCCACTGATCCCGCCACTTCTGTTCCTGAGTCTGCTGCCGGTCCCCAGTTCGACTATCATGTTGAGCAAGGCCTCAGGTACAGAAGCCAATCCCAAGATTGCCAAGGTTCCCAGGTCTTGCATCAGCACCTGTCTCCTTCAATATCAATGGCTTCAGAGCAGACAACACATTCTTCAACAGCTCCAGGAACCCCTACTCAAGGGAAAGGATATCATCTGATCGGTTCTGGAGCTATCCGCAGCGAAGCTATTACTCCTGCATTCTATACAATCAAGGTCGCATCTTCCCCCACAAGCGTCTTGACATTGAAGCTATAGCTGATCTGCCCTGTCTGGAAGAAGCTCTGGATTGCTTCAAAGAAGTTGGATTGCTGCCATTCGTCACTGACCAAGAGCATTGGAATGAAGAGTTGCTGCTCCAATTCTATGCCACACTTCACATCTGCGGGTATAGCAGAGATCCGAAGACTTGGGTCCTGGAGTGGATGACAGGAAACATTCATCACGAAGCCAAAGCCTTTGTCATCATTGAGCTCACTGGTTTTCCCACTCCTGGCGATCTCTACGAGCATGGCTGTCAGCTTCATAGTGAAGCTATTGAGAGCATCTTTCAGAAGACTGAACCTAATATGAGTCAGATGCTCAGTATGATGAAGCCATTGCCCCAAGATGCTGCTTATCCCACGGAGTTCTTCGTTGAAGACCTTGAGTATCTGCCAAGAACCATTTATCACATCATAAGGCGAACTCTCTGGCCAATCGAAGGACATTCTCCCCATGCCAAGCTGGAAGGTGCAATGAAGACTATGGTCTTCTACATTCTCATGGAAAATGCTTCAATACATAGGATTTCTTCATTCGCCAACTTGCTGCATCTGGCTCTGATCTGTTTGGTTTGAAGTTCTACGCCCCTTGGGTGATGCGGCTGATCAAACTTCACTCCGCTATCTCATATCAGCCCTCGGCCTGCAACCATCGGATCTTTTTGCCTGATGTGGATATGTCTATTGAAGCTATCTATCCTGAGCCTGCCAAGGAACCTCTCAGTCTTCAGAATGCAGAGCATCAAAGTTTCACTCAGAACGTTGAAGGCGTGGAAGCCGTAACTCGTGTGTATCCTTTGGCTGGCACTACACGTGCACCGCATCCTGCTCTCACTGAAGCCACTGACAGTACAACTGCTCCACGACCCAAGAAGCACACTCGTGTTCTCAACGACCGAGAGCTTCTTGTGGCTCTTCATCAGAAACAGGATAGGCATCATGACTGGCTGAAGCGTCAGATGCAAAGCCTCTTGGTGGATGTTAATCGCATTCGCAATCTTGCCACCAAGAATGCTTTTGTTGCCCATGAAACCTCTCTCCGCACATGGAAAGGGCTAACGCTGATGTGTTCTGAAGATGATCTTCAAGAGGATGGCTTCATTGAGCGATTCAAGTTTGACTTCACACCTCCTCGAAGGGCAGTGCTGCGACGAACTCCATCCCTTGAAGACTCTGAGTTCTCTTCCTCTGCTGCAACTGTGAATGCCAGAGTGATCGAGTATGAAGACGATGCTACTTCACCGCCACCTCCTTCAGCATGCTTCGACTCTGCTCCAAGCTCTTTAGCACCGCCAAACACCACCAACAACCCTGCTGCTTCACCTACTCCTCATGGGAACGAGTAGATGCTCTATGTCTTCAAACCTTTTTGGTCCTTACTGACAAAAGGGGGAGAAGCATGTGAGGTTGATAGTCTTCAAGCGGGTCCATATGGGTGGGTGCTTTATATTTTGCTTCGTGCTTACAACTCTCGTTTTGCTACATTTGGTTCTTTGAGTTGTAACACTTAAACTCGATGGTCGTCTGCTACTTATCTGCCACCTTGTGTTGCGATGATAAATTCTGCACTTAGATCATTCTGCAGACGTCCATTTTCCATTATGCATGTCATTATCTTCATATACTTTCACATGCATAGTGGATTGTCATCATAAGTTGAAGTGGATCTCCACAAGTACAACCTGCCATGTGCATTTGCATTCCAAAAGCAAATTACTTATATGCACATCTTCAGGGGGAGCCCTTGCAACTTATGAAGACAATTCCTTATCCTTTACAATTTCACAGATTATATTCCCCGTTGAAAACTTCAACTAGTTTGTCATCAATCACCAAAAAGGGGGAGATTGTAAGTGCATCTAGTGCCACCCCTAGTTGGTTTTGGAGTATTGACGACAAACCTAGTTGAGGGACTAATGTGTTTGTGAGAATTGCAGGATAACACAGGTAGAAGTCCCTCATTGATTCGGTTTTCCTACCAGAGATGACCCCTAAAAATGTATGAAGACATTGAAGTCAAAGGTGGTATATGAAGATATTCACATTGAAGACTATGACAAGAGAAGACACCACATGAAGCCTATGGAGCTCGAAGACTTAGATCTTTCGTAGTTCTCTTTCTTCTGTGTTGAGTCATAGGAACCACCGTACTGTTAAGTGGGGTCCAAGAGAACCAGTCAGAATGACTGAAGTGATGCTTAAACAAAACCTATGTCTTCGAGTGAAGACTTTGAGAGCGAATCTTGTCCAGAGTCGGGCAAGTGAGCTTTGCTTGAAGCTCAAGTAAAGTTGTCGTGTGAGTTTGAAATCTGACCGTTGGAACACGTGTCAGTTCCTTAGTGACCCAGGGTCATTTCGGACAAATCAGGTCGGGTTGCCAAGTGGCTATAAATATCCCACCCCCTACAACCATAAACGGTTGGCTGCTCAGATTCAGAGTACGGCTTTTGTCGTTTGAGAGCAACCCACCTCGAAGCCTTTGAGAGAGAATTCCTTGCGAGGATAAAGCCCTGACCACCCAGAGCCAAAGAGAATTAGGCATCACTTAAGTCTTCTTGTATGTGTGATCTGAAGACTTATTATACTTGAGTACTGTGCATCCTCCAGCCGGTTAGGCGTCGCGTTCTGAGCATCCAAGAGACATTGTGGATTGACGGTGAACGAAGTCTGTGAAGGTTTGGGAGTCTACCTTGAAGACTTACCAGAGTGATTGGGCGAGGTCTGTGTGACCTTAGCTCAAGGGGAATATGGTGAGGACTGGGTGTCCTGAGCTGCGTGTTCAGGACTTGGTGTCCGGGACTGTGTGTCCTAAGGTTTAAATACCCAGCCGCCCTAACCAGACGTACAGTTGTCACAGCAACTGGAACTGGTCCAACAAATCATTGTCTTCAGCGAGTCACTGGTTTCATCTTCCCTTCCCTTTACTTACTGTTACTCCTTGTGAAGTCATTGTATGTTCGCACTATCTTTTGTCTTCACTGAGTGACTGCATGTTCTGTGTGGCTTCACAATATCTTCCTACCTGATCCTTACTACATTGCTGCTATTAGTCATTGTGCTTTCACTCTATTGAATACTTGACTATGGCTTGCCTAGTGTAGTCTACCTTCCGCTGCAGGGTAATAGGTTTATTTCTATCGTTTGTCTTCATAACTTCCACGTTTTGAAGACTTCCATAAAAATCGCCTATTCACCCCCCTCTAGTCGATATAACGCACTTTCAATAACTACCAGAGGGGGCCCACCAGGTGGGCACAACCCACCTAGGTGCGCCAGGGAGCCCAGACGCGCCCTGGTGGGTTGTGCCCTCCTCGGCCAACCTACGGTGCCCATCTTCTGGTATATAAGTCATTTTGACCTAGAAAAAATAATAGGAGGACTTTCGGGACGGAGCGCCGCCGTCTCGAGGCGGAACTTGGGTAGGAGCACTCTTGCCCTTCGATGGAGCGATTCCGCTGGGGGAACTTCCCTCCCGGAGGGGGAAATCATTGTAGGATCAAAAGTAGGTCTAGAGGGGGGTGATTAGACTACTTGACCAAATAAAAACCTAGCCTTTTCCCAATTTTAATTCTTGGCAGATTTTAACAACTTAGCATAACTCAAGCAATCAACCTACACATGCAATTCTAAGAGTATGGCAGCAGAATATAAATCATTGCATATGAAGGTAAAGGGAGGGGTTTGGAAAGGCACACGCAATGTAGACACGGAGATTTTTGGCATGGTTCTGATAGGTGGTGCTATCGTACATCCACGTTGATGGAGACTTCAACCCACGAAGGGTAACGGTTGCGCGAGTCCACGAAGGGCTCCACCCATGAAGGGTCCATGAAGAAGCAACCTTGTTTATCCCACCATGGCCATCGCCCATGAAGGGACTTGCCTCACTTGGGTATATCCTCACGAAGTATGCGATCTCCTTGCCCTTACAAACTCCTTGGTTCAACTCCACAATCTTGACGGAGGCTCCCAAGTGACACCTAACCAATCTAGGAGACACCACTCTCCAAAAGGTAATAGATGGTGTGTTGATGATGAACTCCTTGCTCTTGTGCTTCAAATGATAATCTCCCCAACACTCAACTCTCTCTCATGGATTTGGCTATGGTAGAAAGATGATTTGAGTGGAAAGCAACTTGGGGAAGGCTAGAGATCAAGATTCTTGTGGTTGGATTGGAATGTCTTGGTCCCAACACATGAGTAGGTGGTTCTCTCTCAGAAAATGAATGCTAGAAGTGTAGGCACATTCTGATGGATCTCTCACAGATGGAGAGGAGGGTGGAGGGTATATATAGCCTCCACACAAAATCTAACCGTTACATGCAAAAGAGCCAACTCAGTCATACCGAATGTATAAACTCGGTGAGACTGATTTAGTTAAAAAATGTGAATGTTAGGTTTTTCGGTGGGACCGACATGATCAACTCAGTGGGACTGATGAGCTAGGGTTAGGGCAAAACTTGATCTGGTTTGACCGATTACTTCAACTCCGTGAGACCGATTTCAGTAACAAGCAAACAAAGAGTTGATCAGGCAAACTCGGTGGGACCGATCGCTCCTTTCGGTGATACGGAAACATTACGGAAGAGAAACAGAGAGTTTGCACTGCGAACTCGGTGGGACCGATTGCTCATTTTGGTGAGACCGAAACGTTATGAAGGGAAACGGAGAGTTTGCAGTCCCATCTCGGTGAGACCGAGATCCCTATCGGTGAGACTGAACTGATTAGGGTTTCTGGCTATGGCTATGTCAAATGAACTCAGTGGCGCTGGATGAATCAAATCAGTGGGGCCAAGTTTGACGTTAGGTTTAGTACATATTTAGATATGAGAAAATGGTTGAGGGCTTTGGAGCATATCACTAAGCATTTTGAGCAAGTAGGCCATTAAGCAACACCTCATCCCCCTTTAATAGTATTGGCTTTCCTATGGACTCAATGTGATCTTGGATCACTAAAATAGAAATGAAGAGTCTTAAGCTTTTGCCAATATTTGTCCTTAGCATTTTGAGGAGTCCACATCTCTAGTCCATGCCATGCCCATCATTGAACTTACTGAAATAATCATCTTGAAGGGATGTTAATTCAATGAGCTATATGTTGTTATAAATTACCAAAACCACCTAGGGATTAGTTGCACTTTCAATCTCCCCCTTTTTGGTAATTGATGACAACATATAGGTCAAAGCTTCGACAGATGATAATAAGAATGAAATATACCATCGCTTTGAGAAGTATGTTATAAGCAAGAGCTCCCCCTAAATTTGTGCATTATTGATGATTTGCTTTTGAATGCAAATGCACAATCGATTAGGATCATGGGTTACTCTTCCATGTCACATACATCTTGGTGGAGCACTCAAAATGATAGAATATAAATAGCATGCACTCATTACCAAGACAAATATGATTGATCATACACAAATGATAAGGTAGCATCATTCAAGCACGTGTAATAAAGCATAATATGATCAACCACATGATCATAAGAGTATCTCACACACAAGCACAAATAGTGTAGCAAACACACGAGCAAAATGAGCAAATAAGTAGAAAGAGAGACAAATAAGAAGCAAAACTATCTATCTCTCAGCCTGTGTCAAAGCCTGTGATCTTTACACTTTCTCCCCCTTTGGCAACAAGTTACCAAAAATCTTGAAACTGCATAGTGATATACGGCACTCTAAGCACGATCTCCAGGAGCTCCGGAGTGTGAAGATGGCGTGGAGAGAACAACATCTGCAAAGACTTCGGCTGATGTCTGAGGAACTGGAGGGGCTGCCACTAGAGGGGAAACTGAGGTTGTGGCTGTAGGTGCTGATGTTGTGGCCTTCGTGTCACTAACATGCACTGCTGCAGACCTTTGTGCCCTAGGCACCCTCTGATAAGCATCTGTAGTAGTTCTGCCTCTCCTCTCCTCTGCTTCTTCTTGTAGTTGCTCAACTGCGGTCTGAATCTCTATGATCTTCAAGTCTAGATCATAAAACTTAGTTTCAATGATTCTCTCAAGACTCTTAGTTTTGAGTCAGGGTGGTTAGGCCGTTCTCAATTCTCACTGTATCTTCAAGCAGATAGCTAAGTTGGTCCTACTTAGTCTTGAGGTTTGTAGCTGAGGCATCTAGAATCTTTGAAGCCTTTTCTACCTTAGCCTTCTCTCTCTTCTCCTAAGCCTCAACAGAAGTAGGATGTGAAGCATCCATGACAACTGTGCTATCCTCAAAATATGGCCTCAAGGGAAGGTGCTCTTTGTCAAGAAAGTATGTGCTTGTGCCCATCTTGGAATTAATGAGCATCTGAATATGTGGAGTATAGCCACATGATCTCTTCTGATCAGATGCAGTCCTCTTTACAGTCTCAACTATCAAGGTCATCACCTTGAACTTCTCTCGCACATCAAACATGTGCAGCAAGTTGATTGAATGCCCTTTGATCATCCTATGATCTATAGACTTGGGCAGCAGAGTGTGCCTTAGAATAGTGTTGATAGTGGTCAATCCTGATAGGATATAATAAGTGGACCCAAACTTGTGAGTCTCCAAGGCATCATCAGGTATTTCCTTGTACATATGAGCCATGGAGTTGTGGTCCTTCCTGGGCTTGGCATACACATTAGTATCATTCTCTCCTTCTTCAGGAGCATTGATCAGCTTGGCCCACTCAGCAATTGAAGATTGATATCTTGTGCCTTCAATCATCCAGAATATCTTGCCATATGGGTAGAAGTGAGTTGTGGAATAGAACTGCATCACCATCTCATCATTCCACTTGGTCAGTTTCTGACCCACAAAAGCATCAACTCCATTCATTCTTAAGCTCTCATGAACTCCAGGGAAATAATCTTCATTGTCATCAATGAACGTCCAATCGACCCACTTCATGTCACTGACTATGGGCTTCTTGTCCAGGAGGACTATCTCATAGAAGTCTTGTTGTTCCTTAGTGTGAAACCTATAGTCCACAGCAGTCCTTCTCCTTGTAGCATAAGGATCAGTTTGCCTCCATAGTCCCAGACATGCATCTTTCCTTAACTTCATGTTCTCTGCAATGGGATGATTGTCATCATGGTCAGGTATCTTGGGCTTGAGATTTCTGAGCACTTGAGCCTCTTCCTCTTCCTGAACTTCACGCACTAGGGCCTTGTTCTTCTCAGCAGCTGGGATGTTCCTGGTGGATCTCTTGGCTGTAGATTTCTTAGGAGTAGTCTTGGGCTTGGATGTTGCAGCCCCAGACTTAATTGCATCTCCCATCAACTTTTGTGTCTTGGGAGCTGGTGCAGCATCTTCTTCCTCATCCTCATCCTCATTAGGCTCTTCCATCATGGAAGGCTTTCCAATCACCCTGGCCATGGTCTTATTGACCCTTTCCTTCCTCTTCTTGCATCCAGCAGCCTCTTCTTCCTCTGATTTCAAGATTTCAAGAGTTGAGGCCCTGGCTTTTGACATAGGCTTCCTCTGAGCAGGAGCCTTTATTTTCATGCCTGGCTTAATGCCAGCAACAACAGCAACCTATTCTTTCTTGATCATCTTCTTCTTGGAAGTGACCTCCTCGCACCAATGTAATCCTCATCTTTAGATTATGAGGTTCTCTTCTTCATGTGCCTAGTAGCAGCCTTAGGCAGATTGTTGGGCGTGCTTCTGCTTCCATCATCTGAGCTGCTTGAGGGACTAGTGCCCTCACTGATATTTTGGTGCTCCTCTGACCTGTTCTGGCTATCACTCTGGTCTGACATAGCTGAAACTGGCCCTGTGAACAGATGGGTTTAGGTAGAGTAGATGAGCATCACAAAGTACAGTTGTTTTGGCAAAAAGAGTGACTCAAAAACTTAATTTTAGCTTTCTACAGAAACCATTTCGGAGCTACCGATTAGACAAACTCGGTGACACCGAAGCAACTTTAGAGTCTAAACATATGAAATCAGTCAGACCGAGACACAGTTCGGTGACTCCGAGATGCTAGGGTTTCACTGAGAGAAATTAAACTCGGTCACACCGATTTATACACTTCGGTCAGACCGAGTAGTACATGTGCAATGGCCTGGGCCAAATCGGTGAGACCGTATTTTTCAAATAGGCCAGTCCAAGATGAGTTCGGCGGAAACCTAACCCTAAGTTTTCGGATCAAAACTAATCTAAAGGAAGTTTTGATTGGATAGGACTGCTTCAATCGTGGCCAGAATCATGGCATTGATCTTTGTGCTAAGAATCGGAGAGAGGAAAGCACAAAGGGTCGAGTTCATACCCTAGCTTGGTGATGAACCCGCTACGGCGACAACGGCGGCGAGGATTTCCGTTGACGGCGGAGGACACCAGTGGCAGAAGGTCGCGGGCGACGAGGAGACGATCCGGAGACCTCGAGTCGGCAAAGCTGGACAGGTGTGGGCAAGGCGTTTGGAGAAATCTCCAAATTTTTAGCCTGGGTATATATATCCAGACCCTGTTGGTGTGACCGAGTTGAACAACTCGGTGGCACCGAGATGCAGAATCACAAGCGGTTGCTGCAACTCGGTGTGACCGAAGGGTTCAAATAGGTTGCACCGAGATTAAAACCTAGATCAACTTAATGAACTCAGTATGGCCGAATGGAATGGATCGGTTAGACCGAAATGCACTAAGAGGATTTGGATGTGAAGCCCTTGACGAATCCGTGACTCCTAGTGCTCCTCACCCGGAGGGTCCAAATTCGACTTGTTCAAACTTTGTGATGTAGAATGAATAGAGTTTGAGATGAGAAAATCATAGATAGCTAGAGGGAGTTCTTAGGCATTCTTGTCCATCCATTTGGTAAAAACAAAAAAAGGCCAAACAACCAAAGCAACAAATGAATGTCCTTGAATGGGAAAAAATATGCAACCAACATGCTCACACAATAAGATAGCAAAATAAAATATGTGGCAAAGCATGCACAAACACTCTAGCATCTATCAAGCAATTGGCGATGACTAGGTCATCTATATATGAGTATATTGACTGAGGAGTCAAATGAGAACATTCGATCGTAGGTCATACTCATCATTTAAGCACAAGTGGGGTTACCACTTTTACATAAAGCATTATTGTGTTAACACCATTAGAGTTGCTCTAGCTCAATTCTTTAGAGAAAAGCTCCCCATAGATGTGATATCACCCCTAAGAGGGATGAACTAACCTTGGGTTTTGTCGATGATGACTTCATGTAGGTGTTGAAGATGTAGATGCTCAATATTGATGTAGATCATTTGGATCAATCCATTGGAGTGAGTTGCACTTTCAATACCTACATGGGTTAGTCCCACAAGGAACATACAAGGATATCCATAGACATAGAGTGAAATTCACACAAGATGTTCTCCATGAAAGCATTAGGTTACCTTGTCCCTTGTCTTACTAACAAGAGGGTTTGTGACTCCATGAACTAGTGCAAGATGTGAAAGTTGATTGCACTTGTCCTTGCCGAATGAATATGAGTGAAGTATGTTGGCGGAGTCACCCTCAAGAACTCTCTAGTTCTTCTTCTAAGGGATCCACATCATCTTGATGGGAATCCTTGGAGTTGTAGTCATACTTGATGAAGTAGAGCTTGATGTAATCTTGGGAACCCACTTGACCAAGGCCTTAGGAGCAGCTTCACATGCATCAATCTCCTCTTGAAGCTTGTCCTTGCCTTTTAGCTTGTGGTCTTATGGTGGAAGATCATCTTGAGCTTGTGTTCCTTTGAAAGAAGTGGGATCATACTTCTCTTGTTGAGGAACAAACTTTGTCTTGGGGTATTGGTCTTCTTCCCACTCAACTCCATTGGCATTGAACTTGCGTTCAAGACCAACACCTTGATTCTTCCGGTGCCTTCCTTGCTTGCGTACAATTTCCTCAAATTGCTTACTCCCGGCAAGGCTCTTGTAAACACCTTTCTCTATAATTCCCTTCAATAAGCTATTTTCTTGCTGAAGTCTAACTTAGCTAAGTGAATCATTAGTGGAAGCAACAGAACTACGAGAAGCAACAATATTGGATTTAGCATGATTGTTGTTACTACTAGAAGGAGAATCCTTCTTACTCTTGTTGCTAGATTTTACATGTGGCATGTAAGTAGACAAGAGTAAATGCTTGGCAATGTAAGAAGAACTTTTCTTATGAAGATCATCATTGATTGCTTTTAAGAACTCATGCTCTTGCTCTAGATTGAGCTTTTCAAAGCGTAGCTTCTCATGAGTCTTTAAAAGCTCTCGATGATCTTCTAAGGTAGTTTCATGAGCTAACTTAAGAGTGTTTAGTTCTTTAGTTAGACGCTCAATCTCCTTCTTATCATCGTCATTTGTTTTATCTTGATTAGCATGATTAATAGCGATTTCATCATAATTTTCATCACTAGAGTTGTCAACAAGTAAATCATCATCACCTAGCAAATCATCTTCATCGCTATTGAAATCAACATACTCGGGGTGTGATACCTTGGGGACTTTAGCCATGAAGCATCTTCCAATCCCTTCATTTGGTGCATCAAATATGTCGTAGGAGTTGGATGACACAAGTGCGAGACCGGAAACACCTTCATCTTGAGTATATTCGGAGTCGGGGTGATAACTTCTTTCGGAGTGGTTGTCGGAGTCGGAGCCGGATACCCATTCACCAACATGAGCTTGATGTCTTCGTCTTGTGTAGCCCTTTGATGACTTGTCCTTCCTTTCCGAATCCTTTCTTCTGCAAGAGGATCTTCGTTCATAACGATCATATATACTCCTTTCTCTTGGTGGTGACTCTTCTCTTCTACTTATCCTTTTAGGTGAGTCTTCTGTTCTTTTGTAGGGAGTCGTACACTCACTAGACTAGTGTCCGGGTCTTCCACAATTAGAGAAATTGCGATCACGCCTAGAAGATCTTTTATCATTGTAGGACCTTGACTTGGAACTTCTTTCTTTGCTTCTACTCTTGTAGAACTTGTTGAAGTTCTTCATTAGGCTCAATTCTTCATTGAAGACTTGTTTCTCACTTTATGATGTAGGAGCATCACATGAAGCTTTGTAAGAACCACTAGACTTGCTGTGAAGCTCTTCCTTATCCTTGAGTGACATCTCATGAGCAACAATTCTACCAATGACTTCCGTTGGCTTGAGATCTTTGTAATTGGGCATCACTTGGATCAATGTGCACACGGTATCATATTTTCCATCCAAGGCTCTTAGGATCTTCTTGATGATGAATCTATCAGTCATCTCTTCACTTCCTAAGTAGGTAATCTCATTTGTGATGAGAGCAAGCCTAGAGTACACTTCAGCGACACCTTCACCATCCTTCATTTTGAACTTGTTAAGTTAACTTTGAAGCACATCCAATTTGGATTCCTTGACGGACTCGATACCTTTGTGCATATCAGTCAAAGTATCCCAAATTTCCTTTGCATTCTCAAGGCGGTTGATTTTGTTGAATTCTTTGGGGCACAATACGTTGAAGAGGATATCGCAAGCTTGAGCTTTGTATTGCAACATCCTCAATTCTTCCGCGGTTGCTTCACAATTTGGTTCTCTTCCATCGAAGAATTCACCTTGCAAGCCAATAAACACAATAGCCCAAACGGCGGCGTTATGTCCAAGAATATGCATTTTCATCTTATGCTTCCAACTAGCAAAAATTGTACCATCAAAGTAAGGACCTCTACGGTGGTAATTTCCCTCACTAGACGCCATACTCTCCTAGGTTGTGAAACTAAGGCTATGGTCACCAAAGCTGTGGAAATCAAGGCAAATGGAGACCAAAGCTCTGATACCACTTGTAGGATCAAAAGTAGGTCTAGAGGGGGGTGATTAGACTACTTGACTAAATAAAAACCTAGCCTTTTCCAATTTTATGTCTTAGCAGATTTTAACAACTTAGCACAACTCAAGCAATCAACCTACACATGCAATTCTAAGAGTATGGCAGCGGAATGTAAATCATTGCATATGAAGGTAAAGGGAGGGGTTTGGAAATGCAAACGCAATGTAGACACGGAGATTTTTGGCATGGTTCCGATAGGTGGTGCTATCGTACATCCACGTTGATAGAGACTTCAACCCACGAAGGGTAACGGTTACGCTAGACCACGAAGGGCTCCACCCACAAAGGGTCCACGAATAAGCAACCTTGTCTATCCCACCATGGCCATCGCCCATGAAGGGACTTGCCTCACTTGGGTAGATCTTCACAAAGTAGGTGACCTCCTTGCCCTTACAAACTCCTTGGTTCAACTCCACAATCTTGATGGAGGCTCCCAAGTGACACCTAACCAATCTAGGAGACACCACTCTCCAAAAGGTAATAGATGGTGTGTTGATGATGAACTACTTGCTCTTGTGCTTCAAATGATAGTCTCCCCAACACTCAACTCTCTCTCACAGATTTGGCTATGGTGGAAAGATGATTTGAGTGGAAAGCAACTTGGGGAAGGCTAGAGATCAAGATTCTTGTGGTTGGATTGGAATGTCTTGGTCTCAACACATGAGTAGGTGGTTCTCTCTCAGAAAATGAATGCTGGAAGTGTACGCATGTTCTGATGGCTCTCTCACAAATGGAGAGGAGGGTGGAGGGGTATATATAGCCTCCACACAAAATCTAATCGTTACACACAAAAGAGCCAACTCGGTAAGACCGAATGTATAAACTCAGTGAGACTGATTCAGTTCAAAATGTGAACTTTAGGTTTTTCAATGGGACCGAAATGATCAACTCGGTGGGACCGATGAGCTAGGGTTAGGGCAAAACTTGATCTCGGTTTGTCCGATTACTTCAACTCGATGAGAGCGATTTCAGTAACAAGCAAACAGAGAGTTGGTTAGGAAAACTTGGTGGGACCGATCGCTCCTTTCGGTGATACCGAAACGTTACGAAAGAGAAACAGAGAATTTGCACTGTGAACTCGGTGGGACCGACCGCTCATTTTGGTGAGACCGAAAAGTTACGAAGGGAAACAGAGAGTTTGCAGTCCCATCTCGGTGAGACCGAGATCCCTATCGGTGAGACCGGACTGATTAGGTTTGTGGCTATGGCTTTGCCAAATGAACTCGATGGCGCTGGATGAATCAAATTGGTGGGGCTGAGTTTGACTTTCCGTTTAGGACATATTTGGATATGAGAAAATGGTTGAGGGATTTGGAGCATATCACTAAGCATTTTGAGCAAGTAGGCCATTAAGAAATACCTCATCCCCTTTTAATATTATTGGCTTTCCTATGGACTCAATGTGATCTTGGATCACTAAAATAGAAATGAAGAGTCTTGAGCTTTTGCCAATATTTGTCCTTAGCATTTTGAGGAGTCCACATCTCTATTCCATGCCATGCCAATCACTGAACTTACTGAAATAATCAACTTGAAGGGATATTAGTTCAATGAGCTATATGTTGTCATAAATTACCAAAACCACCCAGGGATTAGTTGCACTTCCAATCATCGTCATCGTCATCATCATCACCAACAACCCTCTCATCTTCGGGAGGCCAATCTTTATCAACATCTTCACCAGCACCATCTCCTCCCAAACCCTAGTTCATCTCTTGTGTTCAATCTTTGTACCGAAACCTCAGATTGGTACCTGTAGGTGACTAGTAGTCTTGATTACATCTTGTAGTTGATCACTATATGGTTTATTTGGTGGAAGCTTATATGTTCAAATCCATTATGTTATTTAATACCCCTCTGATCATGAACATGCTTATCACTTGTGAGTAGTTACTTTTGTTCTTGAGGTCATGGGAGAAATCATGTTGCAAGTAATCATGTGAACTTGATATGTGTTTGATATTTTGATAATATGTATGTTGTGATTCCCTTAGTGGTGTCATGTGAATGTCGACTACATGACACTTCACCATATTTGGGCCTAAGGGAATGCATTGTGGAGTATTTATTAGATGATGGGTTGCGAGAGTGACAGAAGCTTGAACCCTATTCTATGCGCTACTTCGTAAGGGACCGATTTGGATCCAAAAGTTTAATGCTATGGTTAGATTCTATCTTAATACTTTTCTCCTAGTTGCTGATGCTTGCGAGGGGGTTAATCATAAGTAGGAGGCTTGTTCAAGTAAGAACAGCACCTAAGCACCGATCCACCCACATATCAAATTATCAAAGTAGTGAGCACAAATCAAGCCAACATGGTGAAAGTGACTAGATGAAATTCACGTGTGCCCTCAAGAACACTTTGCTTATTATAAGAAACCGTTTGGCCTGTCCTTTGCCACAAAAGGATTGGGCTATCTTGCTGCATATTATTTTCCGTTAATGTTACGTGCTCGTAACAGAATATCCTGCTACCAAATTATCTGTTACTTACAATTTTAGCGCTTGCAGACATTACCTTGCTGAAAACCACTTGTCATTTCCTTATGCTCCTCGTTGGGTTTGACACTCTTATTTAAAGGACTACGATTGATCCCCTATACTTGTGGGTCATCAAGGCTATTTTCTGGTGCCGTTGCTGGGGAGTGAAGCACTCTTGGTAAGTGGAAATTGGTAAGGAAAAATTATTACTATGTGCTGAAATTTATCGTCACTTGTTACTATGGAGAACAATCCTTTGAGGGGTTTGTTCGGGGTATCTTCACCTCGATCGGAACGACAATGAGCTGCACCTCAACCCACTGCACCTACTGAAAATACTGAATATGAAATTCCTTCGGGTATGATAGAGAAACTGCTAGCTAATCCTTATGCAGGAGATGGAACCGAACATCCTGATATGCACTTGATATATGTGGATGAAATTTGTGGATTGTTTAAGCTTGCAGGTTTACCCGGAGATGAAGCTAAGAAGAAGGTTTTCCCTTTATATTTTAAGGGAAAGGCATTGACATGGTATAGGCTATGCGATGATATTGGATCTTGGAATTGGAATCGGTTGAAATTAGAATTCCATCAAAAAAAATTATCATATGCATCTAGTTCATCGTGATTGGAATTATATATATAATTTTTGGCCTCGTGAAAGAGAAAGTATCTCTCTAGCTTGGGGGAGGCTTAAGTAAATGTTATATTCATGCCCCAATCATGAGCTCTCGAGAGAAATTATCATTCAGCACTTCTTTGCTCGGCTTTCTCGTAATGATCAATCCATGCTTGATACTTCTTGTGACGATTCTTTTATGAAGAAGACTATTGAATTCATGTGGGATCTCTTGGAAAGAATTAAACGCAACTCTGAAGATTGGGAACTCTACGAAGGTAAAGAGTTAGGTATTGATCTTAAGTTTGATTGTGTTAAATCTTTTATGAATACCGATGATTTTCAAAAGTTTAGCACTAAATATGGACTTGATTATGAGATAGTAGCATATTTCTGTGAATCTTTTGCTACTCATGTTGATCTCCCTAAATAGAAGTGGTTTAAATATCACCCCCCTATTAAAGAAGAAATTAAAGAACCGGTAGTTGCTAAAGAAGAAACTATCATCTGCAATGTTGATCCAGTTGTTCCTACTGCTTACATCGAGAAACCACCTTTTCCTGTTAAGATAAAAGAACATGCTAAGGTTTCAACTGTGGTCCGTAGAAGTAATATCAAAGCACCTAAACCCCCTGAGCAAATCAAAGTAGAACCTAGTGTTGCTATGGTGAAGGATCTCTTGGTCGATAATATATATGGGCATGTTATTTACTTCATTGGTGAAGCTGCTAGAATTGCCAAACCCGATGGGAAAGATAAACATAGACCCGTTGTTGGCATGCCCGTTGTCTCGGTTAAAATAGGAGATCACTGTTATGATGGTTTATGCGACATAGGTGCTAGCATGAGTGCTATTCCTTTTACCTTATATCAAGAAATTATGAATGACATAGCACCCGCTGAAATAGAAGACATAGATGTTACTATTAAACTTGCTAATAGAGACACCATCACACCACTTGGGATTGTTAGAGATGTTGAAGTCTTGTGTGGGAAAATAAAATACCCTACTGATTTTCTTGTTCTTGGTTCCCCACAGGATGACTTTTGTCCCATTATCTTTGGTAGACCTTTCTTGAACATCGTTAATGCTAAAATAGATTGTGAGAAACAAACTGTTGGTGTTAGCTTTGGTGATGAGTCTCATGAGTTCAATTTTTCCAAGTTTACTAGAAAACCTCATAAAAATAATTGCCTAGTAAGGATGAAATTATTGGTCTTGCTTCTATTGTTGTACCTCCTTCTGATCCTTTAGCACAATATCTGCTAGACCATGAAAATGATTTGCATATGCATGAAAGAAATGAAATAGATAGAATCTTGTTCAAACAACAACCTCTGCTTAAGCACAATTTGCCTATTGAAACTCTAGGAGGTCCTCCTCCACCTAAAGGTGATCCTGTGTTTGAATTAAAGCAGTTACCTGACACTTTGAAATATGCTTATCTTGATGAGAAAAATATTTATCCTATTATTATTAGTGCTAACCTTTCAGAACAAGAAGAAGAAAGATTATTCAAAGTTCTAAGGAAGCACTGAGCTGCTATTGGATATACTCTTGATGATCTTAAGGGCATCAGCCCCACTCTATGTCAACACAAGATTAATATGGAACCTGATGCTAAACCCGTTGTTGATCACCAACGTCGGTTAAATCCGAAGATGAAAGAAGTGGTAAGAATGGAAATATTAGAACTTCTAGAAGCAGGTATAAGCTATCCTATAGCTGATAGTAGATGGGTAAGTCCCATCCATTGTGTCCCTAAGAATAGAGGTATTACCGTTGTTCCTAATGATAAGAATGAACTTATTCCACAAAGAATTGTTATAGGCTATAGAATGGTAATTAATTTTAGAAAATTAAACAAAGCAACTAGAAAAGATCATTACCCTCTGCCTTTTATTGATCAAATGCTAGAAAGATTATCTAAGCACACACATTTTTGCTTCCTTGATGGATATTTTGGTTTTTCACAAATACCTGTTTCTCAACCCGATCATGAAAAGACCACTTTTACTTGTCCTTTTGGAACTTATGCTTATAGACGTATGCCTTTTGGTTCATGCAATGCATCTGCTACCTTTCAAAGATGTATGACTGATATATTCTCTGACTTCTGTGAAAAGATTGTTGAGGTTTTCATGGATGACTTTTCTATTTATGGGAAGTCTTTTGATGATTTTTTAAGCAACCTTGATCGAGTTTTATAAAGATGTGAGCAAACAAATCTTGTCTTGAATTGGGAGAAGTGCCACTTTATGGTTAACGAAGCTATTGTTTTGGGCCATAAATTTTTTGAAAGAGGTATTGAGGTGGACAAAGCTAAGGTTGATGCAATTGAGAAAATGCCATGTGTCGGTGTCAAAACCGGCGGATCTCGGGTAGGGGGTCCCGAACTGTGCGTCTAAGGCGGATGGTAATAGGAGGCAGGGGACACGATGTTTTACCCAGGTTCGGGCCCTCTTGATGGAGGTAAAACCCTACGTCGTGCTTGATTATTCTTGATAATATGAGTAGTACACGAGTTGATCTACCACGAGATCGGAGAGGCTAAACCCTAAAAGCTAGCCTATGGTATGATTGTATGTTGTCCTACGGACTAAAACCCTCCGGTTTATATAGACACCGGAGGGGGCTAGGGTTACACAAGGTAGGTTACAAAGGAGGAGATATACATGTCCGTATTGCCTAGCTTGCCTTCCACGCCAAATAGAGTCCCATCCGGACACGGGACGAAGTCTTCAATCTTGTGTCTTCATAGTCCAACAGTCCGACCAAAGGATATAGTCTGGCTGTCCGGAGACCCCCTAATCCAGGACTCCCTCAGTAGCCCCTGAACCAGGCTTCAATGACGATGAATCCTGCGCGCAGTGTTGTCTTCGGCATTGCAAGGTGGGTTCCTCTCCAAATTTCGAACGTTTGTCAAGTAGTGTCTGGTACCATAAATGTTGGGCTTCTTGGCTTCCGCACCCAATAAGGGCTATCTTCCATGTGTTCAATGAATACGAGGAGCCAGGGCATTTTTACATTCGCCCCCCTAGCCAGATAAATAAATTGTCTATTAAAGGGATGGGGATTCTTAGATCCAATCCATACCATCCTCCCCCAGCGAGAATTCTTCGGAGCACGCTTCAGAAAGATCCACTCCAGCATGGCCGACCTCCGCGGCTCCTCCTCCCGCCCCCGTAGCCCTAAGCCCGGTGATTGGGAGAGGTGTTCCGTCCCACACAGTCGATTAGTCGAGCTGCAGACCAAGGGATTTCTCCCTCCAGTGTATACGGTTCCTGTCCGAGCCGGGCTCGCCACCTACAATGGCGGGGAGCAAGCGGAGAGCTTCCCCAGCCCCTCGACGAGGGATCGGGTATGCCTTGTTCCTTACTTATTAAGGGGACTCGGATTTCCAATTCATCCGTTCCTCCACGGGCTCCTGGAGTTTTATGGCCTCCAACTGCATGATTTCACCCCTTCTTCCATTTTACACATCACCGGCTATGTTGCCCTCTGCGAGTTATTCCTGGGCTGCGAGGCTCATTTCGAGCTGTGGAAAAGGTTATTTTGCCTCGTCCCTCGCACACAGAAGGGGTCACTTTATCAAGTGGGTGAAGCCAAAATATGGCGCATCGCTGAAACCGGATACCTGTCCGGTACTCTGAAGAAGACGTCCGAAGACTGGCCTTCAGAATGGTTTTATATGGAAGACGTCCCCCTTCCGGACCCTGTTCGGCGGGGTCTTCCTGAGTTCAGCAATGCTCCTCTGAAGAAACGCCGAAGTTGGCGCCCACGGAGCCCCCAGGAGGAAGACAACGGAGAAATCCTTTACCTGATGAACCGGATTAAAGCGCTGGCTCAATCAGGATTGACAGTAATCGAGGTTATGTCAATATGCATAATGCGGGGAGTGCAACCACTTCAATATTGAGGGCACCCTCTGTGGTGTTTTAACGGGGAAGATGACGCCACCCGTTGCGGGCATAAGGGTCCAGACAACGCTGCCGCTTTAGCAAAAATTCTGTCCGAATTGTTCAAGGGGGAGGAAGAGGAGTTCATCCGCATCAAGCCACGGGATGGATTCTCCATGTACAACCCTCCAAGCTGTGTGAGTTATATCTCCTTACTCCCATTCTTCCCGCATTCTTTGTCGTAGGTACTCACCTTGCCATTTTGCGGCAGGAACTGCGAAAAGCCATAAGGGAGGTCAGCAGCCCATCTCCACAACCAGAGGACCCTGACCGGTCCCTCGGTCCCGGACTCGAAGAAGATCTGGACATATTCGTGGAGCTGATAGACCGGCAGTTCTATTAATTAAGCTGTGATGACGCCATGGTGGCCATTACAGCCGACTATCCCGGACTGCTTCCTGCGTCACACGTAAGAAAAACCAAAAATCCCAACTCCAAAAACTAGGATCCCCTTTTAGACACTTCACCTACCATATTCATATGGTGTTTTTACAGGGAAGGCATTCGGGACACCATGCCGAACCCGCAGCAACTCGCCAACAAGAGGCACCGAGGCCGGGCAGGCCAAAAAGGAAGGCGGTCAGGACGGAGACGCCGGCGCAGAGGTATGACAGAAACCCCGCTCTGTGGTTGTCGTCTTTCTTGAAATGTAATGACGTCCATGTTTCTTTAACAGAATAAACGCTCACCGGAATGTGTCCAGTGAGGCTGCCGATCACGCTTCCACCAGTCGGGCTCCAGGACCGGACATAGAGGCGGAAGCCGGTATGGGGCGGACGCCGGATACTCACCCTACAGAGGATGTGGATAGACTATCCGCTACGAATTCAAAAGTGGAGAGCGCCATGAATCATAGGCGTCGTCGGGCCGTACTCCACGACGCTTGCTTCTCACCAGAGGCATTTGATGCCTTCAATTCTGGAGAGGTGTACCTTCGTGCTGCTCAAAATGGTCTAGCTAGAGCCACGGACTAGTATGTAAAGGATGTACGGGTAAGCAAAACTGACGATTATATGTATCAGTAGCCCCTAAGACTAGAAATAGTTAGCAGAACTGATTTAAGGATCATCTTATTGTGCATGTTCTTACAGAAAAGAATAGTCGACTGTCACAGGAGCTAGAGGAATGCAAGACCCAACTTCGGGCCGTTGTTGCCGCATTGAAGTAACCTAAAAAGTCCCCAGCGGGTAACATTTCTTTCAAAGAATGATAGGTACCATATAGCGTGCGGCATGGCTACAGATCTAATAATAGATGTTGCAGATGAATCCGGAGGAGTAGCACACCGTACGACAGCTAAAGGCTGGCGAACACGTGCTGACTGAGGTCAGGCGGGAGACAAACAATCTCCAAGACGCCAATACCAAGCTGTGCGTGGAACTAAAAGATGTTCGAGCCCAGCTTGCGGACTCCGAGAAGGAGAATAAGCGGCTTCGACGCGGCATATTCAGTAAGTGCTTGAACGAACCCTTAATAAAGGGGACGGGGGAGAAGCCGGCTAACAGAGTTATGTCTGCAGGTATGCTGACGGGTCGTCCTGCGGAGGAGATGCCCGGGTCTGCGGGTGATCTTCTATCCGAGCTCTCACAATTGCACGAACAAGTTCGGTAGGTGATGCAAGGTATTGCCTAGGCCTTGTGGCCATCCGTCTCCCTGCAAGAAGGCATTGGAGAGCTTGTGGAGAAGCTCAAGGGAGCACGGCGGTGCTTCCGATTATGGAAGATATCTGCCTGCCGTCAAGGTGCCAGGGAAGCCTGGGCCATGGTGAAGACACGGTATACCAAGGCTGACCCAAATCACATGGCCGAGGTCGGACCTATGGGGCCCGATGGGAAAGAGATCCCCGTTAGCTTAGTCTATGGGCAAGTAGAATTAGCCGCAAAGTATTCCCAACAGGATTGTAGGCTAGACCGCGTGTTGGATGGTATAGAAGAGGAATTTAGTCAGTCTACATGACTATGTAATTAAAGTGACTATTGGGGAACGTAGCAATTTCAAAAAAATTCCTACGCACACGCAAGATCATGGTGATGCATAGCAACGAGAGGGGAGAGTATTGTCTACGTACCCTCGTAGACCGAAAGCGGAAGCGTTAGCACAACGCGGTTGATGTAGTCGTACGTCCTCACGGCCCAACCGATCAAGCACCGAAACTACGGCACCTCCGAGTTCTAGCACACGTTCAGCTCGATGACGATCCCCGGACACCGATCCAGCAGAATGTCGGGGAAGAGTTCCGTCAGCACGACGGTGTGGTGACAATCTTGATGTTCTACTGTCGCAGGGCTTCGCCTAAGCACCACCACAATATTATCGAGGACTATGGTGGAGGGGGGCACCGCACACGGCTAAGAGATCAATGATCAACTGTTGTGTCTCTGGGGTGCCCCCCTGCCCCCATATATAAAGGAGCAAGGGAGGGAGGCGGCCGGCCTAGGAGGAGGGTGCGCCAAGGGGGGAGTCCTACTCCCATCGAGAGTAGGACTCCTCCTTCCCTTGTTGGAGTAGGAGAGAAGGAAAGAGGGGGAGAGGAACAAGGAAAAGTGGGCTGCACCTCTTGTCCAATTCGGACCAGAGGGGGGGGCGCGCCTCCTTCCTTTTGGCCTCTCTCCTCTATTCCCGTATGGCCCAATAAGGCCCATATACTCTCCGGCGAATTCCCGTAACTCTCCGGTACTCCAAAAAATACCCGAATCACTCGGAACCTTTCCGATGTTCGAATATAGTCGTCCAATATATCGATATTTACGTCTCGACCATTTCGAGACTCCTCGTCATGTCCCCGATCTCATCCGGGACTCCGAACTCCTTTGGTACATCAAAACTCATAAACTCATAATATAACTGTCATCGAAACCTTAAGCGTGCGGACCCTACGGGTTCGAAAACTATGTAGACATGACCGAGACACGTCTTCGGTCAATAACCAATAGCGGAACCTGGATGCTCATATTGGCTCCCACATATTCTACGAAAATCTTTATCGGTCAGACTGCATAACAACATACGTTGTTCCCTTTGTCATCGGTATGTTACTTGCCCGAGATTCGATCGTCGGTATCTCAATACCTAGTTCAATCTCGTTACCGGCAAGTCTATTTTACTCGTTCCATAATACATCATCCCGCAACTAACTTATTAGTTGCAATGCTTGCAAGGCTTAAGTGATGTGCATTACCGAGAGGGCCCAGAGATACCTCTCCGACAATCGGAGTGACAAATCCTAATCTCGAAATACGCCAACCCAACAAGTACCTTTGGAGACACCTGTAGAGCACCTTTATAATCACCCAGTTACGTTGTGACGTTTGGTAGCACACAAAGTGTTCCTCCGATAAACGGGAGTTGCATAATCTCATAGTCATAGGAACATGTATAAGTTATGAAGAAAGCAATAGCAACAAACTAAACGATCAAGTGCTAAGCTAATGTAATGGGTCAAGTCAATCACATCATTCTCCTAATGATGTGATCCCGTTAATCAAATGACAACTCATGTCTATGGCTAGGAAACATAACCATCTTCGATCAACGAGCTAGTCAAGTAGAGGCATACTAGTGACACTCTGTTTGTCTATGTATTCACACATGTATTATGTTTCCGGTTAATACAATTCTAGCATGAATAATAAACATTTATCATGAAATAAGGAAATAAATAATAAATAATAAATTTATTATTGCCTCTAGGGCATATTTCCTTCAGTCTCCCACTTGCACTAGAGTCAATAATCTAGTTCACATCGCCATGTGATTTAACATCAATAGTTCACATCACCATGTGATTAACACCCATAGTTCACATCGTCATGTGAACAACACCCAAAGGGTTTACTAGATTCAATAATCTAGCTAGTTCACATCGCTATGTGATTAACGCCCAAAGAGTACTAGGGTGTGATCATGTTTTGCTTGTGAGAGAAGTTTAGTCAACGAGTCTGCCACATTCAGATCCGTAAGTATTTTGCAAATTTCTATGTCAACAATGCTCTGCACTAAGCTACTCTACCTAATTGCTCCCACTTTCAATATGTATCCAGATTGAGACTTTGAGTCATCTGGATCAGTGTCAAAACTTGCATCGACGTAACCCTTTACGACGAACCTTTTGTCACCTCCATAATCGAGAAACATATCCTTATTCCACTAAGGATAATTTTGACCAATGTCCAGTGATCTACTCCTAGATCACTATTGTACTCCCTTGCTAAACTCAGGGCAGGGTATACAATAGGTCTGGTACACAGCACGGCATACTTTATAGAATCTATGGCTGAGGCATAGGGAATGACTTTCATTCTCTCTCTATCTTCTGCCGTGGTCGGGTTTTGAGTCTTACTCAACTTCACACCTTGTAACACAGGCAAGAACTCCTTCTTTGACTGTTCCATTTTGAACTACTTCAAAATCTTGTCAAGGTATGTACTCATTGAAAAACTTATCAAGCGTCTTGATCTATCTCTATAGATCTTGATGCTCAATATGTAAGCAGCTTCACCGAGGTCTTTCTTTGAAAAACTCCTTTCAAACATTCCTTTATGCTTTGCAAAATAATTCTACATTATCTCCGATCAACAATATGTCATTCACATATACTTATCAGAAAATGATGTAGTGCTCCCACTCACTTTCTTGTAAATACAGGCTTCACCGCAAGTCTGTATAAAACTATATGCTTTGATCAACTTATCAAAGCGTATATTCCAACTCCGAGATGCTTGCACCAGTCCATAGATGGATCGCTGGAGCTTGCATATTTTGTTAGTACCTTTAGGATCGACAAAACCTTCTGGTTGCATCATATACAACTCTTCTTTAATAAATCCATTAAGGAATGCAGTTTTGTTTATCCATTTGCCAGATTTCATAAAATGCATCAATTGCTAACATGATTCGGACAGACTTAAGCATAGATACGATTGAGAAACTCTCATCGTAGTCAACACCTTAAACTTGTCGAAGACCTTTTTTCGACAATTCTAGCTTTGTAGATAGTAACACTGCTATCAGCGTCCGTCTTCCTCTTGAAGATCCATTTAATCTCAATGGATTGCCGATCATTGGGCAAGTCAATCAAAGTCCATACTTTGTTCTCATACATGGATCGCATCTCAGATTTCATGGCCTTAAGCCATTTCGTGGAATCTGGGCTCATCATCGCTTCCTCATAGTTCGTAGGATCGTCATGGTCAAGTAATATGACCTCCAGAACAGGATTACCGTACCACTCTGGTGCGGATCTCACTCTGGTTTACCTACGAGGTTTCGGTAGTAACTTGATCTGAAGTTACATGATCATCATCATTAGCTTCCTCACTAATTGGTGTAGTAGTCACAGGAACAGATTTCTGTGATGAACTACTTTCCAATAAGGGAGTAGGTACAGTTACCTCATCAAGTTCTACTTTCCTCCCACTCACTTCTTTCGAGAGAAACTCCTTCTCTAGAAAGGATCCATTCTTAGTAACGAATATCTTGCCTTCGGATTTGTGGTAGAAGGTGTACCCAACATTTTCTTTTGGGTATCCTATGAAGACGCACTTCTCCGATTTGGGTTTCAGCTTATCAGGTTGAAACTTTTTCACATAAGCATTGAAACCTCAAACTTTAAGAAACGACAGCTTAGGTTTCTTACCAAACCATAGTTCATACGGTGTCGTCTCGACGGATTTAGATGGTGCCCTATTTAATGTGAATGTAGCTGTCTCTAATGCATAACCCCAAAACAATAGTGGTAAATCGGTAAGAGACATCATAGATCGCACCATATCTAATAAAGTACGGTTACGACGTTCGGACACACCATTACACCGTGGTGTTCCAGGTGGCGTGAGTAGTGAAACTATTTCACATTGTTTTAACTAAAGCCCAAACTTGTAACTCAAATATTTTACTTCTACGATCATATCGTAGAAACTTTTATTTTTGTTACGATGATTCTCCACTTCACTCTGAAATTCTATGAACTTTTCAAATGTTTCAGACTTGTGTTTCATCAAGTAGATATACTCATATCTGCTCAAATCATCTGTGAAGATCAGAAAATAATGATACCTGCCGCGAGCCTCAATATTCGTCGGACCACATACATCAGTATGTTGCTCGGTCCATTGTTCCGGAGAACAGAGTCTTAGTCATCTTGCCCATGAGGCATGGTTCGCAAGCATCAACTGATTCATAATCAAGTGATTCCAAAAGCCCATCAGCATGGATTTTCTTCATGCGCTTTACACCAATATAACCTAACTGGCAGTGCCACAAATAAGTTGCGCTATCATTATTAACTTTGCATCTTTTGGCTTCAATATTCTAAAAATGTGCATCACCACGATCAAGATCCAACAAACCATTTTCATTGGGTGTATGACCATAGAAGGTTTTATTCATGTAAACAGAACAACAATTATTCTCTAACTTACATGAATAACCGTATTGCAATAAACATGATCAAATCATATTCATGCTCAACGCAAACACCAAATAACACTTATTTAGGTTCAACACTAATCCCGAAAGTATAGGGAGTGTGCGATGATGATCATATCAATCTTTAGAACTACTTCCAACACACATCGTCACTTCACCCTTAACTAGTCTCTGTTCATTCTGCAACTCCCGTTTCGAGTTACTACTCTTAGCAACTGAACCAGTATCAAATACTGAGGGGTTGCTACGAACACTAGTAATATACACATCAATAATCTGTATATCAAATATACCTTTGTTCACTTTGCCATCCTTCTTATCCGCCAATTACTTGGGGTAGTTCCGCTTCCAGTGACCAGTCCCTTTGCAGTAGAAGCACTCAGTTTCAGGCTTAGGTCCAGACTTGGGTTTTTTCACTTGAGCAGCAACTTGCTTGTTGTTCTTCTTGAAGTTCCCCATTCTTCCCTTTGTCCCTTTACTTGAAACTAGTGATTTTGTTTACCACCAACACTTGATGCTTTTCTTGATTTCTACCTTCGTCGATTTCAGCATCACGAAGAGCTTGGGAATCGTTTTCTTTATCCCTTGCATATTATAGTTCATCATGAAGTTCTACTAACTTGGTGATGGTGACTTGAGAATTCTGTCAATCACTACTTTATCTGGAAGATTAACTCCCACTTGATTCAAGCGATTGTAGTACCCAGAAAATTTGAGCACATGCTCACTGCTTGAGCTATTCTCCTCCATCTTTTAGCTATAGAACTTGTTGGAGACTTCATATCTCTCAACTCGGGTATTTACTTGAAATATTAACTTCAACTCCTGGAACATCTCATATGGTCCATGACGTTCAAAACGTCTTTGAAATCCCGATTCTAAGCTGTTAAGCATGGTGCACTAAACTATCAAGTAGTCATCATATTGAGCTAGCCAAACGTTCATAACGTCTGCATCTGCTCTTGCAATAGGTCAGTCACCTAGCGGTGAATTAAAGACATAATTCTTCTATGCAGCAATGAGGATAAACCTCAGATCACGGACCCAGTCCGCATCATTGCTACTATCATCTTTCAACTTAGTTTTCTCTAGGAACACATATAAAACATAGGGAAGCAATAACGCGAGCTATTGATCTAGAATATAGATATGCAAATACTATTAGGACTAAGTTCATGATAAATTAAAGTTCAATTAATCATATTACTTAAGAACTCCCACTTAGAAAGACATCCCTCTAATCTTCTAAGTGATTGCGTGATCCAAATCAACTAAACCATAACCGATCATCACATGAAATGGACTAGTTTTCAATGGTGAACATCACTATGTTGATCATATCTACTAAATGATTCACGCTCGACCTTTCGGTCTCAGTGTTCCGAGGCCATATCTGCATATGCTAGGCTCGTCAAGTTTAACCTGAGTATTCTGCGTGTGCAAAACTGGCTTGCACCCGTTGTAGATGGACGTAGAGCTTATCACACCTGATCATCACGTGGTGTCTGGGCACGACGAACTTTGGCAACGGTGCATACTCAGGGAGAACACTTATACCTTGAAATTTTTAGTAAGGGGTCATCTTATAATGCTACTGTCAATCAAAGCAAGATAAGATGCATAAAAGATAAACATCACATGCAATCAATATAAGTGATATGATATGGCCATCATCATCTTGTGCTTGTGATCTCCATCTCCGAAGCACCGTCATGATCACCATCGTCACCGGCGCGACACCTTGATCACCATCGTAGCATCGTTGTCGTCTCGCCAATCTTATGCTTCCATGACTATCACTACCGCTTAGTGATAAAGTAAAGCATTACGGCGCAATTGCATTGCATACAATAAAGCGACAACCATATGGCTCATGCCAGTTGCCGATAACTCGGTTACAAAACATGATCATCTCATACAATTAAATATAGCATCATGTCTTGACCATATCACATCACAACATGCCCTGCAAAAACAAGTTAGACGTCCTCTACTTTGTTGTTGCAAGTTTTACGTGGCTGCTACGGGCTTAGCAAGAACCGTTCTTACCTACGCATCAAAACCACAACGATAGTTTGTCAAGTTGGTGTTGTTTTAACCTTCACAAGGACTGGGTGTAGCCACACTCGGTTCAACTAAAGTTGGAGAAACTGACACCCACCAGCCACCTGTGTGCAAAGCACGTCGGTAGAACCAGTCTCGTGTAAGCGTACGCGTAATGTATGTCCAGGACGCTTCATCCAACAATACCGCCGAACCAAAGTATGACATGCTGGTAAGCAGTATGACTTATATCACCCACAACTCACTTGCGTTCTACTCGTGCACAACATCAATGCATAAAACCTAGGCTCGGATGCCACTATTGGGGAACGTAGCAATTTCAAAAAAATTCCTACGCACACGCAAGATCATGGTGATGCATAGCAACGAGAGGGGAGAGTGTTGTCTACGTACCCTCGTAGACTGAAAGCGGAAGCGTTAGCACAACGCGGTTGATGTAGTCGTACGTGTTCACGGCCCGACCGATCAAGCACCAAAACTACGGCACCTCCGAGTTCTAGCACACGTCCAGCTCGATGACGATCCCCGGACTTCGATCCAACAGAATGTCGGGGAAGAGTTCCGTCAGCACGACGGTGTGGTGACGATCTTGATGTTCTATTGTCGCAGGGCTTCGCCTAAGCACCACTACAATATTATCGAGGACTATGGTGGAGGGGGGCACCGCACACGGCTAAGAGATCAATGATCAACTGTTGTGTCTCTGGGGTGCCCCCCTGCCCCCGTATATAAAGGAGCAAGGGAGGGAGGTGGCCGGCCTAGGAGGAGGGTGCGCCAAGGGGGGAGTCCTACTCCCACCGGGAGTAGGACTCCTCCTTCCCTTGTTGGAGTAGGAGAGAAGGAAAGAGGGGGAGAGGAACAAGGAAAAGTGGGCTGCACCCCTTGTCCAATTCGGACCAGAGGGGGGCACGCGCCTCCTTCCTTTTGGCCTCTCTCCTCTATTCTCGTATGGCCCAATAAGGCCCATATATACTCTCCGGCGAATTCCCGTAACTCTCCGATACTCCGAAAAATACCCGAATCACTCGGAACCTTTCCGATTTCCAAATATAGTCGTCCAATATATCAATCTTTATGTCTCGACCATTTCGAGACTCCTCGTCATGTCCCCGATCTCATCCGGGACTCCGAACTCCTTCGGTACATCAAAACTCATAAACTCATAATATAACTGTCATCGAAACCTTAAGCGTGCGGACCCTACGGGTTCGAGAACTATGTAGACATGACCGAGACACGTCTCCGGTCAATAACCAATAGCAGAACCTGGATGCTCATATTGGCTCCCACATATTCTATGAAGATCTTTATCGGTCAGACCGCATAACAACATACGTTGTTCCCTTTGTCATCGGTATGTTACTTGCCCGAGATTCGATCGTCGGTATCTCAATACCTAGTTCAATCTCGTTACCGGCAAGTCTCTTTTACTCGTTCCATAATACATCATCCCGCAACTAACTTATTAGTTGCAATGCTTGCAGCTTATGTGATGTGCATTACCGAGAGGGCCCAGAGATACCTCTCCGACAATCGGAGTGACAAATCCTAATCTCGAAATACGCCAACCCAACATGTACCTTTGGAGACACCTGTAGAGCACCTTTATAATCACCCAGTTACGTTGTGACGTTTGGTAGCACACAAAGTGTTCCTCCGGTAAACGGGAGTTGCATAATCTCATAGTCATAGGAACATGTATAAGTCATGAAGAAAGCAATAGCAACAAACTAAACGATCAAGTGCTAAGCTAACAGAATGGGTCAAGTCAATCACATCATTCTCCTAATGATGTGATCCGGTTAATCAAATGACAACTCATGTCTATGGTTAGGAAACATAACCATCTTTGATCAACGAGCTAGTCAAGTAGAGGCATACTAGTGACATTACTGTTTGTCTATGTATTCACACATGTATTATGTTTCCGTTAATACAATTCTAGCATGAATAATAAACATTTATCATGAAATAAGGAAATAAATAATAACTTTATTATTGCCTCTAGGGCATATTTCCTTCAGTGACATGTATAATGCCTTCTAGCCGGATTGTAGATCATTTGTCATGGCGGACCTTTTCACTTCAACCTCGGGACCCGATAGTCCGGAGTGTATCCGAATACCCGCTCAGTTATATAAGAACCGGGGTATGCGTGGAGACCAGGCGTAGGGGTCATTAGTGCTTGAACAGACAAGTGCCCAACTAGTTATGTTATATTACATGGGTAGTAAGAAACATCTTCCAGGGAGAATAGTTCCATTAAGGGTTCCTTTCCCTGGGTATGCATGCCCTAAAGTGCATGTCCGGACTGCGAGAGGAAACGTAGGAAAAAACATCTGGGGCACATATGGAAAATAAATAAAAATCATCTTTTGTTCACCGACCTAATATTCTCTTAAGAACGCTAGCTTTCGGCTTCACCCAGTCTGAGGTACACATCCGGCTGACCCGGCAGTAACAATCGCAGAGGTGCTCCCCTTATGCCCTAGCCGAATTAACGGGAACGTAGGGCATAAATACAAGAGCCAGGCAACCCAGCTTGGCCAAAACTTAAGTCATATCGATGCATATAATGGCGAAGAAAAGGTACATGCGGAAGAATAACACATGTGGTGGGCATGAGGCCCAGATAGATAATTAAGCTTCTGTGTAAGAAGCCCCCAGGTATAATAAGCGCGGTTAGCGCATCTATAGTGTGCAAGCGAGGCACAAGTTGGCCCTTGAAGGCCTTGAGAAAGAATAAAAGAAAGAAAGAGAAAAAAGATAGATAATATATATTCAAAAATGGACAGAGGAAGGAGACGAACATAGAGTCCGGCGCTAGGCGTAGAATCTTTGGAGCCTGGCTGCGTTCCATGGGTTCGGCTCAAGTCGATTATTCGATGCATCCGCAGACGGTACGCTCCACCGGTCAGAACTTGGTCAATAATGAAGGGACCTTCCCATTTGGGCTCGAGCTTGGTCTTTTTCTTCTCCGACATGCGTAGAACTAACTCACCAACGTTATAAGTTTTGGCCCGTACTTCTCTGCTTTGGTATCTGCGAGCCTGTTGCTGATAGAATGCGGAATGGGCTTTTGCCACATCGCGCTCCTCCTCCAGGGTGTCCAGACTGTCCTGCCAATCGAGCTTGGCTTCTCTTTCTTCGTACATGCGCACTCGAGGTGAGTCATGAATTATGTCGCAGGGCAGAACTGCCTCTGCGCCGTACACCATAAAGAAGGGTGTGTATCCGGTACTACGATTCGGCGTGGTCCGCAGCCCCCAGAGTACGGAGTCGATCTCCTCTACCCAGTGCGTGTTAGACTCTGTTAAGGACCGCACTAATCTGGGTTTAATGCCGCTCATGATAAGACCATTTGCTCGCTCAACTTGGCCGTTGGTTTGTGGGTGATAGATGGAAGCATAATCGAGCTTGATGCCCATGTTGCTGCACTAGAGTTTTACCTTGTCGGCCATGAAGTTCGTGCTGTTGTCAGTGATGATGTTGTGGGGGACGCCATAACGGTGTACAACCCCGGATATGAAGTCTATCACCGGTCCGGATTCGGCTGTTTTAACAGGTTTGGCTTCTATCCATTTGGTGAATTTATCCACCATGACCAGTATGTATTTTTTCTTATGGGTTCCCCCCTTAAGGGGTCTGACCATGTCAAGCCCCCAGACCACAAAGGGCCAGGTGATGGGGATTGTTTGGAGGGCGGTGGGTGGCATGTGGCTTTGGTTTGCAAAAAGCTAGCAACCGGCGCAGCATTGGACCAAGTCCTGTGCGTCTGCTCGGGCCGTCGGCCAATAAAACCCTGTACGGAAGGCCTTGCTTACAAGGGCCCGGGCTGCGGCATGGTGGCCGCCGAGTCCGGCGTGAATTTCTGCCAAAAGCATCCGCCCTTCCTCTTCGGAGATGCACCTTTGAAGGACTCCGGTGGTGCTTTTTTTATACAGCTCTCCCTCGTGGACCTTGTAGGCTTTTGATCGCCGCACTATGCAGCGTGCCTCATTTTGGTCCTCGGGGAGTTCCTGCCTAGTTAGGTAGGCCAGGAATGGTTCTGTCCATGGGGCAACGATGGCCATTATTACGTGGGCTGAAGGTGTTATTTCGGTGGCGGAGCCTCCGATTATGTCAGAGTGTTCGGTATCGGCCATTTTGGCCGGGTCCGGACTATTGTTACCGGTGTCCCCTTCCCATACTACGAATGGCTTAAACAACCTCTCCAAAAAGATGTTGGGGGGACCGCATCGCGTTTTGCGCCGATGCAGGCGAGGATATCCACCGCCTGATTGTTTTCCCAAGCCACATGGTGAAATTCGAGCCCCTCGAACTGAGCTGACATCTTTAGGACGGCGTTTCGATAGGCCGCCATCTTCGGATCCTTGGCATCGAAGTCTCCATTTATTTGGGATATTGTGAGGTTCGAATCCCCACGCACCTCCAGGCGTTGAATGCCCATGGAAACTGCCATCTGAAGACCATGTAACAGGGCTTCGTATTTGGCTGCGTTGTTGGAGTCTGTATACAGTATCTGCAGTACGTATTGAACTGTATCTCCGGTTGGGGACGTCAGGACGACGCCAGCCCCTAGACCAGCCAGCATTTTAGAGCCATCGAAGTGCATGATCCAATTGGAGTATGCGCCGTACTCTTTAGGGAGTTCGGCTTCCGTCCATTCGGCGACAAAGTCGGCCAATACTTGTGATTTAATGGCTCGCCGAGGTTTGTATGTTATGTCGAACGGGAGGAGCTCAATGGCCCATTTGGCAATCCGGCCCGTAGTGTCGCGGTTGTTTATAATATCATTAAGTGGCACTTCCGAGGCTACTGTAATCGAACACTCTTGAAAGTAGTGTCGCAGCTTCCGGGATGCCATGAATACCGCGTAGGCTATCTTTTGATAATGTGGGTACCATGTTTTGCATGGAGTGAGGACAGTGGATACATAGTATACCGGCTTTTGAAGAGGGAATTTATGTCCGGCAGCTTCTCGTTCGACGACGAGCACTGCGCTTACAACTTGATGAGTTGCTGCAATGTACAATAGCATTGGTTCGCCGATGTTTGGCGCGGCCAGGATTGGGTTGGTTGCTAGTATGGCTTTTATTTCTTCCAATCCGGCTGTGCCAGCGTCCGTCCACTCGAAGTGTTCGGTGCGCCGAAGGAGGCGATAAAGGGGTAATGCCTTTTCTCCTAAGCGGAAGATAAAGCGGCTTAGAGCCGCCACACATCTAGTTAGTTTCTGGATTTGTTTGAGGTCCATTGGGATAGCCAACTATGACAGAGCTCGGATTTTGGCCGGATTAGCTTCAATTCCTCTACTGGAGACAATGAAGCCCAGGAGCTTTCCGGCTGGTACGCCGAGAACGCATTTTTTCGGATTGAGCTTGATGTCGTATGTTCGGAGGTTTTCGAATGTGAGCCTCAAGTCGTCTATTAGAGAGTCGACGTGTTTGGTTTTAACAACCACATCATCTACGTATGCCTCTGCTGTTTTGCCGATCTGTTTCTCCAGACATGTCTGGATCATGCGCTGATATGTTGCGCCGGCGTTTTTGAGACCAAAAGGCATTGTGTTGAAACAGAAGGGGTCGTATGGTGTGATAAATGCCGTTGCGGCTTGGTCGGACTCCGCCATCTTGATTTGGTGGTAGCCAGAGTATGCTTCGAGGAAACACAATGCCGCGTGTCCTACGGTAGCATCGATAATTTGATCAATGCGGGGGAGGGGGAAGGGATCCTTTGGGCAAGCCTTGTTGAGGTCCTTGAAATCGACACATAGGCGCCAGGATTTGTCCTTCTTTGGTACCATCACCAGGTTTGCTAGCCAGTCCGGGTGTTTTATTTCTCTAATGAATCCGGCCTCCAATAGCTTGGCTAGTTCCTCTCCCATAGCTTGTCTCTTAGGTTCAGAGAAACACCGAAGAGCCTGCTTGACCGGCTTGAATCCCTTTAGATTATGCAGGCTATGCTCGGCCAGCCTGCGTGGGATTCCTGGCATGTCTGAGGGGTGCCAGGCGAATATATACCAATTCTCGTGTAGGAACTCTCGTAGTGCGGCGTCCACGGCAGGGTTTAACTGTGCCCCGATGGAGGCTGTTTTTGTAGGGTCCGTTGGGTGGACTTGGAATTTGACTATTTCATCCGCTGGTTTAAAAGATGTGGACTTGGATCTCTTGTCAAGTATCACGTCATCCCTGTCCACTGTGGAGCGTAGCGCGGTTAATTCCTCGGCCGAAAGGGCTTCGGATAATGCCTCGAGGGCCAATGCGGTTGTTTTGTTTTCGGCGCGGAGTGCTATGTCCGGATCACTAGCGAGCGTGATGATTCCATTGGGCCTGGGCATTTTGAGCTTCATGTACCCATAATGGGGTATGGCTTGGAAGATAGTGAACTCTTCCCGTCCTAAAAGGGCGTGGTATCCACTGAACGGGGCCACTTGGAATGTAATTTCTTCGGACCTATAATTCTCCGGCATGCCGAATACCACGTCTAGTGTGATTTTCCCAGCGCAGCATGCTTCCCGATTGGGGATTATTCCTCTGAAGGTTGTGCTGCTTTGCTCAATGTGGTTCCAGTCTATTTCCATTTTTTGAAGGGTTTCCTCATAGATGAGGTTCAATCCACTACCGCCATCCATGAGTACTTTGGTGAGTCGAAAGCCGTCCACAATTGGACTGAGGACCAGTGCGGCTGGTGCTCGGGCTGTTCGGAATTTAGGTTCGTCACTGGCATTGAAGGTAATAGCCGTGTCACTCCATGGATTTATTGCTGCCATGTGGCAGATTTTGGCGAGGCTGCGGAGTGTTCGCTTGCGCCTATTATTTGATGCAAAGGTTTCAAAGACTGTTAATACCGTATTGCTATGCACGGGATGGTGCTCTGTGGTATTTGGGGTGAGAAGATCCTCACCACTTTTGGCCACCTGCCGGAGTATCCAACATGCTCTAAGGCTGTGTGTTGGTATGGTATCCGATGTACTATGAATTTTGCAGGGTCCGTTAAGCCATCCCTCCAATACGATTCCATGCCCTGAAGAGGGTTTTTGTTTCTTTGTAACTAACTCGGGTGTCTTATGATAGTGCACCCTATTACTTCAGACTGGGTGTATATTCCGAGCCGGATTATCCCAAAATTTCTTTTCGGTTTTCCAGGCGCTTTCCATCGCACAGTACTTTCGTACTATGGATGCCAAGTCAACGAAGCGTGATATGTCACGGCGACTCAAGGCCTTAAGGATTCCCTTGTCCGTGCAATTATTGCAGAAAAATGAGACTGCGTCTTCCTCGCGACAGTCCTTAACCTTGTTCATCACAAGGAGGAATTTGGCCCAATAATGATGTACTGTTTCATGGGGCTCTTGCCTGATGTGGGAAAGATCATTTATGTCTGGGTGGGTGGGTGGAATTGGATCCGAACCCCTACCCAATCTGAGACCCAGGGGCCAAGGTGTTTCCAATCTTGGAATTTCGGGTTCCGGGATGTTGCCCGATAAATCTGGCCCGCTGCCTGACTCTAGGTTCAGGGCTTGGGTGATGTCCTCCCATAAACGGGTATCCGGCTCGGAGAGCTCAGGAATCCGGACATAGTTAGTCCTCAAGATAGAAGAAGAATCACTGCATTGTTCCTCCACCACCGCAACATGATGGGTGACCGGTGGAGAGTTAATCTCCCTTTGATCGGGTTTAAGCCCAATCCGATCATAGTTCGTAGCAACTCCCAAGGCGGCGATGCGATCCAAGAGATCGTTTAGGGAAGAGAGCTCCATTGGATCCATCTGCTCGGCGAATTCCGAGCCGACGTGGAGGCTGTTTTCGATGACCCGAGAAGTCATTGTCGGGGCAGCAGCCGAACGGGCGGTCATGATGAAACTGCCTAGCCGGAGAGTTTGGCCGACAGCCAGGGCTCCCCCGGCAGTGATGTTGTTTTTAACAATGAGACGAGGCATCCTTCCTTATGGTGACGGCACAGAGGAACTCTCAATGAAAGCACCAATGTCGGTATCAAAACCGACAGATCTCGGGTAGGGGGTCCCGAACTGTGTGTCTAAGGCGGATGGTAACAGGAGGCAGGGGACACGATGTTTTACCCAGGTTCGGGCCCTCTTGATGGAGGTAAAACCCTACGTTCTGCTTGATTATTCTTGATAATATGAGTAGTACAAGAGTTGATATACCACGAGATCGGAGAGGCTAAACCCTAGAAGCTAGCCTATGGTATGATTGTATGTTGTCCTACGGACTAAAACCCTCCGGTTTATATAGACACCGGAGGGGGCTAGGGTTACACAAGGTCGGTTACAAAGGAGGAGATATACATATCCATATTGCCTAGCTTGCCTTCCACGCCAAGTAGAGTCCCATCCGGACACGGGACGAAGTCTTCAATCTTGTGTCTTCATAGTCCAACAGTCCGGCCAAAGGATATAGTCCGGCTGTCCGGAGCCCCCCTAGTCCAGGACTCCCTCACCATGTCCAAAAGATATCAAAGGTATTTGTAGTTTCCTTGGTCATGCTGGTTTCTATAGGAGATTTATCAAAGATTTTTCTAAAATTTCTGGGCCTCTTACAAATCTTTTGCAAAAGGATATCCCTTTTGTTTTTTATGATGATTGTTTAGAAGCCTTCAAAACACTCAAGAAAGCCTTAATTTCTGCACCTATTGTTTAACCACCTGATTGTAACTTGCCTTTTAAAATTATGTGTGATGCTAGTGATTATGTTGTTGGTGTTGTTTTAGGACAAAGAGTTGATAAGAAACTGAATGTTATTCACTACGCAAGTAAAACTCTAGACAGTGCACAAAGAAATTATGCTACTACTGAAAAAAATTCTAGCAGTGGTGTTTGCTTGTGATAAATTTAGATCCTATATTGTAGATTCAAAAGTAATTGTTCACACCGATCATGCTGCAATAAAGTATCTTATGGAAAATAAAGATGCCAAACCTAGGCTTACTCGATGGGTTCTTTTGCTACAAGAATTTGATTTGCATATCACTGATAGAAAAGGAGCGGAGAACCCCGTAGCTGATAACCTATCTACGTTGGAGAATGTTCTTGATGACCCATTACCTATTGATGATAGTTTTCTTGATGAGAAATTAGCTTCAATAAATGTTTCTAATAGTACACCTTGGTATGCTAACTATGCTAATTATATTTTTGCTAAATACATATCCCCTAGCTTTACATACCAACAAAAGAAAAAAATTCTTCTGTGATTTAAGACATTACATTTGGGATGACCCACATCTTTATAAATAAGGAGTAGATGGTATTATTAGACGCTGTGTACATGAGCACGAACAGGAACAAATCCTACGGAAATGTCACTCCGAAGCTTATGGAGGACATCATGCGGGCGACAGAACTCTTCACAAGGTATTGCAATCTGGGTTTTATTGGCCTACTCTCTTCAAGGATGCTCGTAAGTTTGTCTTATATTGTGATGAATGTCAAAGAATAGGTAATATCGGTAAGCGTCAAGAAATGCCTATGAATTATTCACTTGCTGTTGAACCATTTGATGTTTGGGGATTTGATTACATGGGACCTTTTCCTTCCTCTAATGGGTATACTCATATTTTGGTTGCTATTGATTATGTTACTAAGTGGGTAGAAGCTATTCCAACTAGTAGTGTTGATCACAACACCTCTATTAAAATGCTTAAAGAAGTTATTTTCCCAAGGTTTGGAGTCCCTAGATATTTGATGACTGATGGTGGTTCACACTTTATTCATGGTGCTTTCCGTAAAATGCGTGCCAAGTATGATGTTAACCATAGAATTGCATCACCCTATCACCCTCAGTCTAGTGGTCAAGTTGAACTTAGCAATAGAGAAATAAAATTAATTTTGCAAAAGACTGTCAAGAGGTCACATAAGAATTGGTCTAAGAAATTATATGGTGCACTTTGGGCTTATAGAACAACATATAAAAATCCTATGGGTATGTCTCCTTATAAAATGGTTTATGGAAAAGCTTGTCATTTGCCTCTTGAGTTAGAACATAAAGCTTATTGGGCAATTAAAGAACTCAACTATGATTTCAAACTTGCTGGTGAGAAGAGGTTAATTATTTGATATTAGCTCATTAGATGAATGGAGAACCCAAGCTTATGAAAATGCCAAGTTATTTAAAGAAAAGGTTAAAAGATGGCATGATAAAAGAATCCAAAAGCGTGAGTTCAAAGTTGGAGAATATGTTCTTTTGTACAACTCTCGTTTCAGATTCTTTGTGAGAAAACTCCTCTCCAAATGGGAAAGACCCTATGTTATCGAGGAGGTTTATTGATCTGGAGCTATCAAAATAAATAATGCCGAAGGTACTAACCCAAAGATTGTTAATGGGCAACGAATAAAACATTATATCTCAGGTACGCCCATTAATGTTGAAAGCAATATTATCCAAACTATGACACTGGAAGAACACATAAAAGAAACATTCCGGAACACTCCAGAATCGTGAAAAGAGGAGGTACGTGATACGGTAAGTAAACGGACTCCAAAAAATCTGCACAAATATTTTTTGTCCGTTTTGGAATATAACAAAAATTAGGAAAATAAGAAACAACCAGGAAGGCACACCTGGTGGACACAAGACACCAGGGCACGCCCAGGTGGGTTGTGCCCACCTCGGGTACCTTCTGGACTCCGTTTTTCTCCCGTTTGCTTGTTTCCCAAGATAAAAAATCTTTATATACCCCCCGAACCTATCGACCATTGCATCGCGAAGAAATCTTCTATTTTCTTTTCTTGCTGTTTTCGGTCAAATCTGTTGAGTCGGGCATCATGTCTTCTTCTTTGTTCAACAACATGGAAGAGGATTCTTGGTTGGTGAAGATCGAGCTAAAGAGAGAACAGCCCATAGAAGCCGTCAAAGGGGACAAGCGCAAGGAGGATATTGGAGATCAAACGCCGGTGGTTGAGCAGGCCTGGCCTGCCGAGGAAGAAGAAGATATCCTTAAAGCTTACTATGATCATCTCACCCCCACCGAGATTGAAGCCTTTTGGATCATCGAAACGGTTCGTGTGCAAAATAAAAATCTCACCCGTGAAAATATTTTGTTGCAAGAGCACATCATCGCCCTCTGGAGCGTCATCCGTAGATTAGAGAATCTCTTGATCATGAAGGACAAGATCGCTACCACTTCATCACCACCACCTCCTTCTTCATCACCAAAAGAAAATTTAGTATCGGGTATGGGCATTCCCCTTGGCTTGCGCCAAGCTTGGGGGAGGTGCATCGGTATCGTATCACCTCCACTATCTTTTGCCTTTATTTACCTTTTTGATCCATAGTTATCTTTTGCTTTAGATGAATAAAAGTTTAGTTCGATCCTTTCTTTTCGAGAGTTTGCTTAGTGATCTATCTTTGTAATCGTATGCGAGATATATAATAAAGTTTAGTTGGAGTTTTGTTTTCTTTACTTTCATGTTCAACAAAAAAGAAAGGAAATAAATGAAAAACATCATATGTTAATCTTTTGGTAAGTAATGACATCATCATAAGGAAAAGTATAAGTAGAAAATTTTATTGGAGATTGACAAACATAGCATTGGTCGATGATGCAATTCATGAAAGAATTAATAAGGGGAGAGAAGATTCACATGCAAATACACTATCTTGGAAATATTTTGTGATTGTGATCCCCCATCAAAATATTATATGCCAAAATTGTTGACATTAGATAAGGAAGACAAAGTAATGACTTATGTTTGTACATATTCACATAGAAGTTATATTGTCATAGATCCTTCAACATATGGTGCTTGCCCCCCATCTTTGCTAGCCAAAAATTCCGCACCAAGTAGAGATACTACTTGTGCATCCAAAAACCCTTAAACCCAAATCTTATTTTCAAGAGTCCACCATACCTAACTAAGGAATTGAGTAAGATCCTTCAAGTAAGTTGTCATCGGTGCAATAAGGCAATAAAAATTGCTTCGAAAAGTGTTAGATCATTTAGTGTAAGAGAAAATTGAGCGTTATACGAACTTTTGATGGCAAAGAATAAAAGCGACAAACTGCATAATAAAGGTTGCTATCATAAGGGGCAATATAACGTGATGTTCTTTTACACTAAGGGATTGAGCATACAAACAAAAAGCGGATGGAAACCTCTGCTTCCCTCTGCGAAGGGCCTATCTTTTACTTTTATGTATTTACTTTCATGCAAGAGTCAAAGTTTTTCTCTCTATTCTTTTTTATTTTTCTTTTGGCAAGCATCATTTGGTGAGGAAAGATTTAGGCACATATATCCAGTTGGATATGGGTAGCATGAGTTATTATTGTTGACATCACCCATGAGGTGAATATGTTGGGAGGCAAAATTATAAGCCCCTATCTTTCTATGTGACCGGTTGAAACGTTTTGCTCATGTGTATGCGGTGAGTGTTAACAATCATAGAAGACTATATGATGGTTGAGTGTGTGGACTTGCCTAAAGGCTCCGATATGTGATCCTTCCTGAAAAGATGATGAATTGTAGTTGCAAAGTTGACTGAGAACATAGTTTGTTGGTTTCCAATAGAGTTTATGCTTTATACTTCGATGTTGTGATGGATTGTTACTTATTCATGAGAAGTCTATGATAAAAGCTTTATATTAAAGTTTGTTGTTGTTATAATAATTTACATGATGCTTCTATGTTCGTATTTTGTTTTTATCGACACCTCTCTCTCTCTAAGCATGTGGACATGTTTTTCGATTTTGGTTTTTGCTTGAGGACAAGCGAGGTCTAAGCTTGGGGGAGTTGATATGTCCATTTTGCATCATGTTTACCTATTGTTATTTATAATATTTTTATACATAATAATGTTTTTTGGAGTAATTCTAATGTCTTTTCTCTCATGATATGCAAGGTTCACACAAAGAGGGAGAATTTCGGCAGCTGGAAATATGGACGTGAAAAAGCTACGTCGGGCTACCTATTCTGCACAACTCCAAATGAGATGAAAATTCACGAGGAATTTTTATGGAATAAATAAGAATTATTGGAGCGAATAACTATTAGAGGGGGGCCACCAGGTGGGCACAACCCACCTGGGCCTGCTAGGGAGCCCAGACGTGCCCTGGTGGGTTGTTCCCTCCTTGGCCCACCTCTGGTGCCCATTTTCTGGTATATAAGTCCTTTTGACCTAGAAAAAAATAACAGGACGACTTTCGGGACAGAGCACCGCCGTCTTGAGGCATAACTTGGGCAGGAGCACTTTTGCCCTCCGGTGGAGTGATTCCGCCAGGGGAACTTCCCTCCCGGAGGGGGAAATCATCGTCATCATCATCACCAACAACCCTCTCATCTTGGGGAGGCCAATCTTCATCAACATCTTCACGAGCACCATCTCCTCCCAAACACTAGTTCATCTCTTGTGTTCAATCTTTGTACTGAAACTTCAGATTGGTACCTGTGGGTGACTAGTAGTGTTGATTACATCTTGTAGTTGATCACTATATAGTTTATTTGGTGGAAAATTATATGTTTAGATCCATTATGCTATTTAATACCCCTCTAATCATGAACATGTTTATCACTTGTGTGTAGTTACTTTTGTTCTTGAGGTCAGGGGAGAAATCATGTTGCAAGTAATCATGTGAACTTGATATGCATTTGATATTTTGATAATATGTATGTTGTGATTCCCTTAGTGGTGTCATGTGAACGTTGACTACATGACACTTCACCATATTTGGGCCTAAGGGAATGCATTGTGGAGTAGTTATTAGATGATGGGTTGCTAGACTGATAGAAGCTTAAACCCTAGTTTATGCGCTACTCCGTAAGGGATCGATTTGGATCCAAAAGTGTAATGTTATGGTTAGATTCTATCTTAATACTTTTCTCGTAGTTGCGGATGCTTGCGAGGGGGTTAATCATAAGTAGGAGGTTCATTCAAGTAAGAACAACACCTAAGCACTGATCCACCCACATATCAAATTATCAAAGTAGTGAACACAAATCAAGCCAACATGGTGAAAGTGACTAGATGAAATTCCTGTGTGCCCTCAAGAACACTTTTCTTATTATAAGAAACTGTTTTGGCCAGTCCTTTGCCACAAAAGGATTGGGCTATCTTGCTGCATATTATTTGCCGTTAATGTTATGTGCTCGTTACAAATTATCCTTCTACCAAATTATCTGTTACTTACAAATTCAGCGCTTGCAGACATTACCTTGTTGAAAACCACTTGTCTTTTCCTTCTGCTCCTCGTTGGGTTCGACACTCTTACTTATCGAAAGGACTATGATTGATCCCCTATACTTTTGGGTCATCAAGGCTCTTTTCTGGCATAGTTGCCGGGGAGAGAAGCGCTCTTGGTAAGTGGAAATTGGTAAGGAAAAATTATTAGGAGAATGATGTGATACATAAACAAACATCGTGTCCCTAGTAAGCCTCTACTAGACTAGCTCGTTGATCAAAGATGGTTAAGGTTTCCTAACCATGGACATGAGTTGTCATTTGATAATGGGATCACATCATTAGGAGAATGATGTGATGGACAAGACCCATCCGTTAGCTTAGCATAATGATCGTTCAGTTTTATTGCTATTGCTTTCTTCATATCAAATACATATTCCTTCGACTATGAGATTATGCAACTCCTGGATACCGGAGGAATGCCTTGTGTGCTATCAAACGTCACAACGTAACTGGGTGATTATAAAGATGATCTACAGGCATCTCCGAAGGTGTTTGTTGAGTTGGCATAGATCGAAATTAGGATTTGTCACTCCGAGTATCGGAGAGGTATCTCTGGGCCCTCTCGGTAATACACATCATAAGCTTGCAAGCAACCAACTAAGGAGTTAGTCACGAGGTGATGTATTACGGAATGAGTAAAGAGACATGCCAGTAACGAGATTGAACTAGGTATGAAGATACCGACAATCGAATCTCGGGCAAGTAACATACCGATGAACAAAGGGAATTAGGTATGTTGTCATAACGGTTCGACCGATAAAGATCTTCGTAGAATATGTAGGAGCCAATATGGACATACAGGTTTCAATGTTGGTTATTGACCTGAGAGGTGTCTCGGTCATGTCTACATAGTTCTCGAACCTCTAGGGTCCGCACGCTTAACGTTCGTTGACGATATAGTATTATATGAGTTATGTGATTTGGTGACTGAATGTTGTTCGGAGTCCCGGATGAGATCACGGACATGACGAGGAGTCTCGAAATGGTCGACAAGTAAAGATTGATATATAGGACGATGGTATTCGAATACCGGAACTGTTCCGAAGGGTATCGGGTACTTATCGGGTCATCGGAAGGAGTTTCGGGCACCCCATGTAATCATATGGGCCTTATGGGCCAAGTGAGGGAACACACCAGCCCACAAAGGGCTGGTGCGCCTGATGTCTACTACGCAACTTTATTCTTGTAGACACGTGTAGGACAGTAGCAATTTTCCCTCAAGTGGATGACCTAAGATTTATCAATCCGTGGGAGGCGTAGGATGAAGATGGTCTCTCTCAACCAACCCTGCAATCAAATACAAGAAATCTCTTGTGTCCCCAACACACCCAATACAATGGCAATTTGTATAGGTGCACTAGTTCGGCGAAGAGATGGTGATAAAAGTGTAATATGGATGGTAGAAATATATTTTTATAATCTGAATAGATAAAAACAGCAAGGTAGCAAATAGTAAACGGGCACAAAAATGGTATTGCAATGCTTAAAAATGAGGCCTAGGGTCCATACTTTCACTAGTGCAATCTCTCAACAGTGCTAATATAATTGGATCATATAACCGTCCCTCAACGTGCAATGAAGAATCACTCCAAAGTTCCTATCTAGCGGAGAACATAAGACAGAATTGTTTGTAGGGTACGAACCCACCTCAAAGCTATTCTTTCCGATCAATCTATCCTAGAGTTCGTACTAAAATAACACAAAGCTATTCTTTCCGATCGATCTAACCAAGAGTTCATACTAAAATAACACCAAAGAAAATTCAGATTCATAATATAAAATCCAACACAAAGAACCTCAAAGAGTGCCCCAAGATTTCTACCGGAGAAACAAAGACAAGAACGTGCATCAACCCCTATGCATAGATTACCCCAATGTCACCTCGAGAATCCGCAAGTTGAGTGCCAAAACATATATCAAGTGAATCGATACGATACCCCATTGTCACCACGAGTATTCAATTACAAGACATATATAAAGTATTCTCAAATCCATAAAAGTATTTAATCCGATAACAACGAAATCTCAAAGGGAAAAACTCAATTCGTCACAACAAGATAGAGAGGGGAAACACCATATGATCCGACTATATTAACAAAGCCCACGATACATCAAGATCGTGACATCTCAAGAACACGAGAGAGAGAGAGAGAGATATTAAACACATAGCTACTGGTACAAACCCTTAGCCCCGAGGGTGGACTACTCCCTCCTCATCGTGGTGGCCGCTGGGATGATGAAGTGTAACATCCCAAATTTTCAATTTGGAATGTTATACACTAGATCATCATTGCATATCATATTTTATTTTGCTTTTGGTTCGATCCTAGAAATTCTACGCAACTCAAGGACCCACGGAGAGAGTTGGGGATTTCGTTATTTTCATATTAGAGTTTTCTCAAATTTTGAGAATAGGATCATTTGATTTTAATTATTTTATCATCAATTATTTCTATTACAAAAATATGAGAGAGGGAATAAAATGACTTTCCCAAAATAAAGAAATAATGAGGATTTAATAATAAAATCAAATAAGATTTTATTTCGGAGTTTTTCGGTATTTTATTTGAATTTAGGAAAAAAGTGTGTTTTTCAAAATTGCATTTAGGCCCCAAATAAATGTTCACCTTGTGCGGATTGATTTTAGAAGCCCAGGAAAATTTATTTCGGGATTTTTGGAGTCCGTTTAGTATTTCTTTTATTTGTTTTTCTGCACGGAATAATTAAAAAAACTGAAACCGACCTACGGGCCGTGTTAGGCCCGGACTCCTCCGGGGCCGGCCTTTATAAGCCGGGGCACCCGACCCCCACAGCCCACCGAGCCGCCGTCGCCGCCGCCGCCACCCGCGCCGCCGCCGCCGGAATCTCGCCGGAGTTGCCGGTAGATTTTTTTTAGACGCCGGTTTTTTTAGAAAACCGTTCGGTTTTTCCGACGGTTTTGTCGTTTTTTTTAGTTTTGGTTTTTTTAAAATAGATCGGTTTTTCCGGTTTATTTAATTAGCGAGCGTTCGTCCGTTCGTTCGTTCTAGCGAACGTTCGTCGTTTTTCTTTTCTCGGATTAAATCCGTGATTTTTCTGATCGCGATTCCTGATCCGATTTTCGTTTTAGTATAACTTTTCGCTCGTTTATCGGAATCAGGCTTTCGTCTCGAAACCCTCTTTCCGTTTAACCAACTTAAACAAGTTTTTGCCACTGTAAAAATTGCCCTAGATCTAGAATAGTAAACGAAGCTTGTTTCTTTTGCCGTTTGACTTTCGTTGCTTCGTTTGATTTGATTCTTTTTGCAAACCGGAGTTCTTAAGTTGAACCTTCTGGTTAGATCTCTTATTTGAGTTTTACCCGTGCATTAGATGAATACTTATTGTATGCTTGTTTGTTTGTCTGCGATAGAATACCCGGAGTGCGCCGCCTGTTACTTCGAATCTCTAGGTTTCGCGGATCATCAGCAAGGCAAGTAACACTTTGATCATACCTCCTACTACCCAGTTTTATTGCATTAGATCAATCCTCAAACATTGCATGATTAGGATCTAATTAAATTGTGGGATGGGAAGTAGTTGAGGTAGTACCTATTACCTGTTATATTATCAAACCTTTGGGAGTTACTTCTACGTTTGCCTATTATGCCATGCTATGCTAATAGACGTGGATTGGGTGAGTGATATTCATGACAGATGTGAGTTTGTTAATTAATGGTTTATCTAAGGTGGCAACTTAAACACACATCTGGGTGGATTGAGGTACCTGGGTATTCCAGGATTGCCTGTTTTTCTTTATGGACCGCCACCCAGGCCCAAAGGGATCATGAGATTTTTCATACTAGAAACTTCCGTGTGCAGCCACAAGCTATTATGGGCTCTAGCATAGTTGATTAAGTCGTGCGAACTCGTACAGGGTAGACTAGCAGATGTAGGGGAAAGTAGGTGTAACGGTCTATCCATCATAAGGTGCTAGCGCTTCTGAAAGACAATGTATCGGTCATCCGTTTCTCAAACACCGTGTAGTGCGAGAAACCAAACGAAGGCGATCGAGTCTTGTGGGGAAAAGTGTGCAAACCTCTGCAGAGTGTATAAACTAATCATGGTTAGCCGTGTCCCCGGTTATGGACATCTTGAGTATCTAGTACCTGGATTATCATGTGGATCTCAACATGTCACTCTAAAATTTAATTTTGTTGGGTTTTGTTTAATGATGATGCTTAATTGGGATTGAGAATGCTGTCAACCATTCTCAATATTTAACAACTACTATGATAGTTAAATAAAATTTATTCCTTTGCAGTAGGGAAAAAATGGCTTGTCGCGAAAGGGTAACCATAGAGCTTTCCACCAGCCAAATATGCATATAGTATAGCTGTTTCATTCCATTACTCTCTATGTGTTACTTTGCCAGCATATTCCATGTGCTGACCCGTTTCGGGCTGCAACGTTAATGTTGCAGACTTTTCAGACGACGATTAAGGAGTTTTAGGTCGTGGTTCTATACTCAGTGATGCCGTTGGAGTTGATGGACTTACTTATCTTCCAAGCCTTCCGCTGTTATAGTTATTAGATGGCCTTAAGCCATATTTATTGTAATAAGTTCTCTATTGAGACACTCGATGTAATAAGTGTGTGATTGCTACTCTGTTATAAATCCTCCAAGTACTGTGTGGTGTCAGCATTACTGATCCAGGGATGACACCTGAGCACAGAGATCAGACTGTTTGAGGTCTGGTCGCTACATGAAGATGGCCACGGGAGATGATTCCCCCCTCAGGCAGGGTGCCGGAGAGGGTCTAGATTGGTTTTCGGTGGCTACAGAGCCTTGCGGCGGCGGAACTTCTGATCTAGGTTGACCCCGATGGTTTCTGAAATTTTTGGGAATTTATAGGGTAAAGAGGGGGTGCGGGAGGCCACTGAGGTGGGCACAACCCACCTGGGCGCGCCTGGGCCCCCGGGCGCGCCCTGGTGGGTTGTGCCCCCCTCGGGGCACCACCCAGGTGCTGCTCTGGCCCATCTTGGGTGTTCTGGTCCATAAAAAATCTCCAAAAAGTTTCGCGGTGTTTGGACTCCGTTTGATATTGATTTCCTGCGATGTAAAAAACATGCAAAAAATAGCAACTGGCACTTGGAAACTATGTCAATAGGTTAGTCCCAAAAAATGATATAAAATGACTATAAAATGATTATAAAACATTCAAGAATGATAATATAACAACATGGAACAATCAAACATTATAGATACATTGGAGACGTATCAGCGCCGTATAGGGGCCGACCATAGAAGGAGGAGAAGGAAAGGGGAAAGGGAAAGGAAAGTGTGGAGTAGGACTCCCCCTTCCTTTCCCTCCCCCCCCCTCTTTCCTTCCCCCTTGTGCATACATGGAAGGGGGGCGTAGGGCAAGGCAGGGCCTCTAGGGGGCGGCGGCCAAGCCCTAGGGCGCCCTGGCTGCCTCCCCTCCCCTCCCACCTATATACATGTCGGGAGGGGGCACCACACAAGGACACACAACATTGTCTTAACCGTGTACGGCGTCCCCCTCCACAGTTTACACCTCCGGTCATATTCTCGCGGTGCTTAGCGAAGCCCTGCGAGGATCACTTCACCATCATCGTCACCACACCGTCGTGCTGACAAAACTCATCTACTACCTCGACGTCTTGCTGGATCAAGAAGACGAAGGACGTCACCGAGTTGAACGTGTGTAGAACTCGGAGGTGCCATACGTTCAGTACTTGATCGGTTGGAGCTAGAAGAAGTTCGACTACATCAACCGCGTTGTCAAACACTTCCGCTTACGGTCTACGAGGGTATGTAGACACACTCTCCCCCTCGTTGCTATGCATCTCCATGGATAGATCATTGCGTGTGCGTAGAAAAAAATTTGTTTTCCATGCAACGTTTCCCAACAAGGCGCGCCCTGGTGCCTAGTGGCACCTAGGTAGCCTTCTCCAGTATTTCTTTTCTCCAATATTTTTTATATATTCCAAAATAAATCTTCCTACAATTTCAGCTCATTTGGAGATGTGTAGAATAGGTATATCTGACGTAGCTTTTTCAGGTCCAGAATTTCAGCTGCCGGTAATCTCCCTCTTTGTGTAAACCTTGCATATTATGAGAGAAAAGGCATTAGAATTACTCCACAAAGTGTTAAATTGAATAAAAACACTATAAATAATTGATCACTAATGCGGAGTGAAACATGTTAAAGAGCGATTAGAAAAACAGTTGGGCAGTTGGAAAGGCAAGTTACTCTCCATTGGAGGGCGACTAGTTTTGATCAATTATGTTCTCACAAACATGGTTCTCTACATGTTCTCATTTTTTCAAATTCCCAAAGGGGTTCTGCAAAGACGGATTTTCAGATCCAAATTCTTTTGGCAAGGAAACAATGAAAATAAAAAGATAGGCTAACCAAATGGAGTGTGATTTGTCGACCAAAAGACCAAGGAGGTTTAGGTGGTCAGGACCTTCTGGTCAAGAATGACGCCTTACTCAGTAAATGGGTGTGCAAGCTACTTATCGAGGATACTGTTTGACAAACCCTGTTGTGCAATAAGTATCTAGGCCAAAAAACTTGATGACTCACATTTTTGGTCTGGTCTGATGGCAGTAAATAAACATCTTCATCCGCCGTAATGGACGGCTCCGAGATACATTTCTAGGAGGACAGGTGGCTAGGAAACGCCACTCTTCAGAAACAGTATCCAGCCTTGTACCGCATTGTACGCGATAAGAATGCTACTCTTGCGCACGTGCTCAGCTCCTCCCCGCTGAATGTATCATTTAGGAGGGATTTGATTGGCCTCCGCCTTGCGTCATGGTAACATCTTCTATCCCGTTTGGATTCAATTAACTTGACACAAGGGCGGTATGTGTTTCGCTAGAATCTCACTACATCTGGATCCTTCACAGTTGACTATATGTATTGTGCACTCTCGCACTCAGAGATTCCCGTGGATAATAATAAACTAATCTGGAAATCAAAGATGCCACTAAAAAATAAGATTTTCATATGATATCTTCGGAGAGGAGTTGTGTTAACAAAAGACAATCTCAGCTCAACGCAACTGGCAAGTAAGAAGTGTAGCTTTTGTACTTATGACGAGATAATTAAACACCTCTTCTTTCAATGCATAGTTGCGCATTGTATATAGTCAATCATCCAAATAACGTCCAATATGTATTTGCCCATAATTGTTGCCAACATATATGGTCAAGCTTGACGGAACACCAAATATTTTTAGTACGCTGATACGGGTGGAAGCGTCTGCCTTATTATGGTCGCTTTATCTATGTAGAAACGCTTGTGTTTTTAATGACAAAACATCTTCTTCTATGCAGGTTATTTACTGTTGTATGCACTGGCATCGTATGTGGTTTATGCTACAGCAAATGGAGTACCAATCGTTGTTGAAAGAGGTATGTATACGCTTGGAGTGGGTGACCAGGAAGATTTTTACCCAACATGGATGGCAACATAATCCCCGAATCAGTCCACCTCCTCCATCGACATTGGCATAGTTTCAGACTCATATAGCTTTACTTTTGCAAACTTGTCATTTTTTCTATATACTTTGTTAGACTGTTTGTTTAAGATTGTGTGTATCTTATCTATGCAGAGGCCGGACTTCGCTCATTATGTTTTATACTGTATCTACTTGATGCTATATTTCTGAGTTAATAAAACATCATTTATTGAAAAATCTAGCTTCGAACTTGCGCTGTGTACTTGGTCTGTTCTCGGCAACGCCCGTTAAATATTCAGTATCTAGGTAGATGGGTCGGCAGTCCGACTTGGCCATCTCCAAGTTTACTAATCCAGCAAATGGATGCAGCGTCATCCATCCCTCGTTGGCAACAGCGCGATCCAGCCGCTCTCGCAATCAGCCGCGAAACCACGTGAACTTATCTCCAGTATATCCAAGATCTCGAAAAAAGAAAAGTCGTCCACGGAACAGTCAGACAGGGCATCTTGGAAGGCTTGAAGCCGCGACTGATCCTATACTAGTCTTCCCCGTGAGGCCAGTCCCAAATTGTTATTTTTCCACTGAAGAAAGGGGTTCAAAGAATAAATCACAAAAGTAACCACCTGGCCATGAAAAATCTACGTATTGAACATGGGCAGTACGCACAGGGTTCCTAAACTCTAGTACCACTACAACAGGTCTCACACACGACACGGCCGCCGGCAAACGGGTTGGATGACACATCAAGCTATGCATATTGTCCATACTGGAACAAGGATCATGCATTAGCAATTCCCAAACTCAGAACCCATGTTGGCAGTTTCCAGCAACCAAAGTGCCAATTAACTGAGCAAAACAAACCCAACCAGGCGCTGTGAAGAAGACAATAGTGTGGGCTCTTCTACCCTCAAAACTACAATCAAACTCTGCAGCGTTTCTGGATTGCAGCAGCAGAACACATAAAAGGATCCAATTCAGGGCAAGGGACGTGCGGAAGGCAATCCTGTAGGGAACACGGCAGATTCCTTGCAGTCCTCCAGTAAGTTTCCTGGCGACGTCAATGGCCTCGAATCACCATGCACAACGGGCATGGACGGAGTTCAGAGTCGTAGCAGCCTGGTTTTGTCAGCTTAGCACAGCTCCTCCATGGCCGATGAGAATGCTAGTACAAGTGTAACCAGTCAGCAGAGGGTTACAGCAGCGGAGTTCATGACAAAGGATTGTCAGGGGCTCAAGGTCACAGTGCTGCGAAAGTTCCAGGGTCCAGCTTGTCGCCTACTTTACCAGTCAGGCTCAAAACTGAAACTGCTGATTTCTACCGGGGAGAGAGTGGAGGAGAAAGTGTGATATCAGAACCGATAGGAGAAGCGTAGTACTCGGTCATTTGCAACTGTGGACTGCTCACATCAGGCGAATACTGGTGCTTTGTCACCTTCCCTTCTGCAGGAAACTCCGCATGCCCGCTGCTCTTGTCTCTGGAGTCGACACCCCTGGCCCTGGGTATCCCCTCCACTTCCACAAATTCCTCCCAACTCCTCTCGTACTCATACGGCTCTCCTGTGCGATTTCTATGGTCTTTCCATATTTCCCACAGCCGCTCCCCTACCTCTTCTATTCTTGGGCGGTCATCCACTTCATAACTTGTACACCAGGATGCTAAACTAAGCCAGCCTCCAAGAAATTCTTCATCCAGGTGATCAGCCAGACGGTCATCCAATATCTCGCTGGCATGGCCTGCCTTTAATTTCTCGAGAGCCTGCATGCACAACAACATAGGCTGGCGTGTCATTCTACAGAATTTTGAAACACAAGGACAAAAGGCATCGGCCATTGTGGTTATAAAAACTGCACTAGACCTTCTCCATGCCCATTTTTACATGACATGAACTTCATTAGGATAGACACGTCAACTGGAGACAAAAAAAGCATACGAGGTTCAACTTACCCATGCCACAATGCCAAACCTTTGCAGTTCATCAGGATGGTTGTCAAAGATCACCGGGTTTAGAATGTCTTGGTTCCACATTTGCGGTCCGCGGGGAGATATAATTTCTAAGAGTATTACACCAAAAGTGTAGACATCGGATTTAACTGTCAGCTCACCACGGATGTATTGTGGATCCATGTAGCTAAATGTCCCTATCACTTGGTTCACGGTACCACTTCTTGACAATTCAAAAGTGCCCAACTTTGCTCTATAACTCTCTGTCAGAAGGATTTTCGTTGTCTTCAAATTATAACAGATCATTGTTTCCCCTGCTACTATTAAATGATGACCATAACGAAAAAATTCTCATCAAATACCCATGATGAAATAAAGCTATCAAATTAGTTGAGCAGTGGCAAGCAAGTATAAATGATCAACGATTTTAATAACACATAATTTATCTGCTCAGCATTTGAATTAGACAAAATGGAAAGACTATTTTTAAAAATAATCAGGCCGGCTGAAGGAAAATGAGACACGTTAAAACTCGTCCTAATAAAAGGGATAGCAATGTCTTCCTCACCCAAAAGTCAAGCTTGTTCCTTTCTCTGCCAAAAGCTCTGCCATGCCGGTTTATAATCACAGCAATATCCTTCTCCCACCCAAAAATCAAGCTTAGTCTTCGCTCCAAAAATTTCGGATACCCCAGTTTATGGCTCTCTCTCACCCAGGAGCCCCATCTCATTAAAGACATGCAGTCTAGCTACACTTCACAAAACTGAACTCCTAGCTATCAAATATTAACCTCCTAGAGTGCATGCAGTCAACTTAAGTTATTTTAACCTGGCTATGTGAAAACTGAATCGGGTTTGTTATTTAAAAATATATGATGATGCAAATTAGTAGTCAAAATTTAATTTGGAAATCATGCTAACATTCAAAATCTTTCTCTTTCTACTGAAGGGAGTATGCATTGAAGTACTCAATTTTTTTTGTTGAGAAACTGAAGTACTTGAATTTACAAATAACTGTATGGTGCAATTTACAAGTAACTGAACCAATGTGTACTTGAATTTCTTTTTTGTTGACACCATGAGTTATCACTTTCTTACCAGCAGATAAATGAAGATAGGTCAAGGCAATAGCAACATCAATAGCGATCAATATGCGTTGGTCCAAATCCAGGATTTTCTGATATTGGCCTGCAGATAAGTTAAAATTGATGCAGGTAATTCAAATTTCCCAACGGAAGGAAGAACAAATGAGCAACTTAACATACCATGCAGGTGTTGCCTTAGACTGCCATTTGGAACATACTCACTGATCACAATAAACTGATTCCCTTTATTAATAACACATAGAGACCTCACCAAACTCCAGTGATTGATTGCTGCAAAGAGCTGCACTTCCTTGTGAGCTTTCGCAGCACGATCACAGTCCTGAAAACAAAGAAGACTTAATTACAACTTGCTGAAGAACAACATTGTTATTATTATCTGGGGAAATTCTCTACACTAGGAAGGACAGGCCGGCTGCAACTGCGATGCATGAAGAGGCTGCACCCTTTAGTATTTGATCAGGTTTTGATTAGTAATGAGTCATGTTATTGTTAGAAAAGAGGAGTACCTTCCAGGGTTTAAATTAGGTACAGATTGAGTTAGAACCAACTTGTCAATCACGTCATGGTTGTCCTATGTAAATAGTCTGTACTCGTTAGAGCATACAATATTAAAGAAGTTTTCGCCCTAAGACTCTTTTCCCTTACTCTTCTGCCCTAGCTGCCTGCTGGCTAAGGCACCGGCTGGCCAGATTACTGATCTCTGGCCCTAGAGCTTCCCCGGGAAGGCGAAATTAGCATCTCTTGTCCTGGTACCGTGGTACGTGACAGATATCTCCTTCACAGTGTAAGATGCATCTAGAGTCTCTACAGGAAAGTGAATATTTTCCACCGTTCACCAACATCTTGCTAGTAAGGAAGTATCCTGCTCTTGTTCGTATGAGGTATGACCATATGCGCCTTTACTTTCACATCCGATTTTTTTATGAGCTTCAAGAGATTTCAGAGTTGGAACTTCCACAAGACCAGTCAATGATTCCTAGTGGGTTCGACGCTTCCTCGCTGGAGAAGCTACAACAACACGTGAACTTACATAGATCACTCACATGATCGTCACTGCATAGGACACCATTGTGCCATCATCTGCTGGCTCTTCTCCACCGCAGCCAGCGCCCTGCACCTGCTCCTTCTGTTGGGAGATGCCACGCTTCCTGATGGGTTCGTTGTTCACCAGCTTTCCTCCACGGCGGCCAGCCTCTCAACACTACTCCCTCGGTGCATCACGATGATGCAGAGGTCGGGGGTCAACCTCCTTTTCGGAAAAAAAAAATCACTACTCCCTCCAATGCCGCAACTGAAAGCCCATGCAGACACTGTTGTCGACCTCAAAATCATGGTCAGACACCCAGATCTAGGTTTTGATTTTCTTATTTTTTTTACAGGAAGTTA